>NW_024044840.1:2741413-2747308 GCF_015852505.1 Tachyglossus aculeatus | reverse complement strand
AGTGGCATATCCAGGAATAGAAGCCAGAACCTTCTGATTCCAGCCCTGTGCTTTATCTATTAGGCCATGCTACTACTCTGTCTCACAAGGCTATACCTTTTGTCTTCTCCTCAATTCATCTGTGATTCAACCAACATTTTAAATCTGTCACCAAATCCTGTATGCTCTACCTTCTCAAATAGTTAAATTCTGCTCTTTCCTCTCCATCCAAATTGCTAATATCTTGATCCAAGCTCTTATCCTCTTCCTCCTTGAATACTGCATCAGCCTCCATGATGAACTTTCTTCCTCCTGCCTCTCTCCACTCTATTCCATACTTCACTCCGTTGCCTGGATCATTTTTCTACAAAACCATTCAGTCCATGTTTCACCACTCCTCAAGAACCTCTAGTAGGTGCCCCACTACTCAAGTACCTCTAGTAGGTGCCCATTCACCTCTGCATCAAACAGAACCTCCTTACCATTGGCTTTAGACCACTCAACACCTTGTCCCCTCCTTATATTTACCTCCCCTGATTTCCTAACTGGAGCCAAGCACACTCACTTTGATACTCTCACACCAACCTATTTACTGTACTTTGATCTCGTCTATATAACCACTGCCCACATCTAGCCTCTGGCCTGGAACTTCCTCCTCTTTTATATATGACAGACCCACCATTTTCCCCACCTTTCAAGTCTTATTAAACCTCACATATCGTGCAAGAGGCCTTCCTTGACTAAACCCTAATTTCTCTGTACTCCCTCTCATTTCTGCATCACCCATGCACCTTGGATTTGCAACTTGCACTTACCACACCCGCAGCCTTCGACCCACTTGTGTATGTATCCTTAATTTTTTAATGTATACTAATGTCTGTCCTCCCCACTAGACTGTAAGTCCTCGTAGTGAGAGAACATGATCCCCAACTCTCTTATATTATTCTCTTTGCTTAGTAAAGTGCTCTGCACAAGATAAGCACCCAATAAATATGAATGTTTGGTTGTCATTGTGCCTTTCTCTCACCCTCTCCTGCATCCACCCTGCTACTCATAATTTCCTCCTGCCTTCCTCCAGGAACCTGGGTAATAAGCAGGAAGATATCTCTAAGGAAAAATTTGGCTAAAAACTGACTATGGCGAATCAGAGAGGAATCAAGGTTTACATAAACCTACAGTTGCAGGGCAGTTAGAAACAGGGAAGGGTAAGTTCTGTGCTTTCAGTAATGATGGGGAATTCGGTGTAGGAGGAGAAGAATTTGAGGAATGGAATCACTAAGGTTGGGTATATACTGCTCATGGTACTCTGCATCTCTCTAGATGGGGCTTACAAAGAAAAGAAAAAAATAGAAAAGAAAAAGAAAGTAATCAAAGACTCGGAGAGAAAATAAAGAAACTCGGAGAGAAAATAATCCAAGATTATCTTTGCTTTCTTTGAAGAAATTAACTCAACTCCACAAATGCCTCCTGCCCAGAACTTGCCTGATTTATACTGTGCGGCCCCCAGTGGTTCTTTCAAATAAGACTGATGGTAAGGAGAGAAAATCTTTCCTTACAATTTGTTTGCCTCACTCAGAGCTCAGTAACAGGTTACTGAGGCAGAAGGGTGGCAGAGGTCAAACAGTTAACTAAAATGGAAATTAAGTGCATGAGACAAAGTTTCAGGATTGACAAAACATCCACACAATTTAGATTCAACCTCCAAAAGGCACTGGCATATAGTATGTTCTTAACAAATGCAACAAAAATTATTATTATTATTATTTTTTGGTTCTGATACTACACATACTAACACAACACATTATTATTATTATTGTTATTTTGTTTGGTTCTGATACTACTGGATAGAGAACGGACCTGGGAGTGGGTTCTAATGCCAGCTCCATCACTTGTCAGCTATGTGACCTTGGGCAATTCACTTAACTTTTCTGTGCCTCAGTCACCTCATTTGTAAAATGGGAACTATTGCTGTGAGCTCCATGTGGGACAAAAACTGTGTCCAAACTGATTAGCTTCCATCTTACCAATGCTCTGTACAGAGCATGTCACATAGTAAGAGCTTAACAAATATCATTACAGATAGGGCAATTTTCCAGACTCCCTCCCTGGAGTCTGCCCAGTAAGTCATTCCCTGGACTTTTAAGTGACTTTAAATATACCTAGTCTGTTCAGCAAAGATTGTCCCGAGACAGTTTCTGCTCTGAGCATAAGCAGAATCAAGGATGGGAGTTACTGGCTTAGCTTCATTGAGTGTTTTCTGTGTTTTCTGTGTTTTCTGTGTTTTCTGGATGAAGAAAAAGGTCAGAGACACTTTTTCCCAGTCTTGCTCACGAAAACCAGAAGCTACTTGATACTCAGGACCTCTGGTTTCTAAGAAGTTGCTTCTATATAAGTACTTCATTTTTTTAAGCATGCAAAGATCCAGCAGTGCTTTCTACATAGCCCTGAAAACGTTTAATGGTTCCCAAGAAAGGAACTGGTAAACTGATTAGAGAACCACCGAGAAATCCTTCAGTAAGATTGTAGGGAACTATGTTTGTCATACTGATTCTTTTTGTCTTCTAGTTCTAGGAATTTTCTATCTAAAAAAGGGTTTTGTTCATTCATTCCATTTTATTTATTAAGTGCTTACTGTGTGCAGAGTACTGTACTAAGCGCTTGGGAAGGTACAATAAAACACTAAACAGTGATATTACCTGCCCACAACGAGGTTTGTGTTTGAGTGCAGGAGAGTATTGCCTTGTCAAGCACTGGTGCTTTTTCCTGGGCCTGGAATGCCCTCCCTCTGCCCATCTGCCAAGCTAGCTCTCTTCCTCCCTTCAAGGCCCTACTGAGAGCTCACCTCCTCCAGGAGGACTTCCCAGACTGAGCCCCTTCCTTCCTTTATTCTCAGTCTCTTTTGCAGGCTCCTCCTCCCCCTCCCATCCCCTTACTGTGGGGGTTCCCCAAGGTTCAGTGCTTGGTCCCCTTCTGTTCTCGAACTACACGCACTCCCTTGGTGACCTCATTCGCTTCCACGGCTTCAACTATCATCTCTACGCTGATGACACCCAGATCTACATCTCTGGCCCTGCTCTCTCCCCCTCTCTCCAGGCTCACATCTCCTCCTGCCTTCAGGACATCTCCATCTGGATGTCTGCCCACCACCTAAAACTCAACATGTCCAAGACTGAACTCCTTGTCTTCCCTCCCAAACCCTGCCCTCTCCCTGACTATCCCATCTCTGTTGACGGCAATACCATCCTTTCCGTCTCACAAGCCTGCAACCTTGGTGTCATCCTCGACTCTGCTCTCTCATTCACCCCTCACATCCAAGCCGTCACCAAAACCAGCTGGTCTCAGCTCCGCACCGTTGCCAAGATTCACCCTTTCCTCTCCATCCAAACCACTACCCTGTTCGTTCAAGCTCTCATCCTATCCTGTCTGGACTACTGCATCAACCTTCTCTCTGATATCCCATCCTCATGTCTCTACCCACTTCAATCCATACTTCATGCTGCTGCCCGGATTATCTTTGTCCAGAAATGCTCTGGGCATGTTACTCCCCTCCTCAAAAATCTCCAGTGGCTACCAATCAATCTGCGCATCAGACAGAAACTCCTCACCCTCGGCTTCAAGGCTCTCCATCACCTCGCCCCCTCCTACCACATGTCCCTTCTCTCCTTCTACAGCCCAGCTTGCACCCTCCGCTCCTCTGCCACTAATCTCCTCACCATACCTCGTTCTCACCTGTCTTGCCATCGACCCCCGGCCCACGTCATCCCCCGGGCCTGGAATGCCCTCCCTCTGCCCATCTGCCAAGCTAGCTCTCTACCTCCCTTCAAGGCCCTACTGAGAGCTCACCTCCTCCAGGAGGCCTTCCCAGACTGAGCCCCTTCCTTCCTCTCCCCCTCGTCCCCCTCTCCATTCCCCCATCTTACCTCCTTCCCTTCCCCACAGCACCTGTATATATGTATATATGTTTGTACATATTTATTACTCTATTTATTTATTTATTTTACTTTTACATATCTATTCTATTTATTTTATTTTGTTAGTATGTTTGGTTTTGTTCTCTGTCTCCCCCTTTTAGACTGTGAGCCCACTGTTGGGTAGGGACTGTCTCTATATGTTGCCAACTTGTACTTCCCAAGTGCTTAGTACAGTGCTCTGCACACAGTAAGCACTCAATAAATACTATTGATTGATTGATTGGATAAGAGATATGTTCTCGGGATAAAATTCTGTTCATTCTAGCATTGATCTGTTGGGAAATTGTCATATGGTGCTTGAAAGTCACATACATGTTCTGATTTTAGCACAGTAGATGAAGCTCTGTAAACTATATCTTTTCCTTAGGGAAGTTATCTGGACCAAATTCACATTTTGGGGTCTGAATCACCCCCTTACTATGTTAGCATGGTGTCTTGTGTCCACCATCCTCAGACTTTCTCAGAAAACAACCCAAATCATTTGACAATATCAACTCACCTTTTTTTTCATGTCCAAAGTCAGTCAGTGATGTACAAAGAGATAATTCTCAAAACTAAAAAAAAATGATCGGTTCTAGAATTGCTTAGCTTCTCCCTCAGCATCAGTCTCTGAAAACACTCTGGTTCATTCAGGCATATTCTTTAAAGGAATCCCAAACATATCAAACTCCTCTGAAGTCTTAACAGTGACAGAACATGACTTATTTATATAGCAATATGTATATTTTTCCCAATTAAAATGTGACATAGTCTTGACAGAGAAGCAGATTGCTTAGTGGAAAGAGCACGGGGTTGGGAGCCAGAGGTCGTGGGTTCTTATTCCTGGCTCCACAACCTATCAGCTGTGTGACCTTGGGAACAGTTACCTTAACTTCTCTTTGCCCTTAGTTACCCTCATCTGTAAACTGGGGATTAAGACTGTGAGCCCCACATGGGACAACCTGATTACCCTTGTATCTACCCCAGCGCTTAGGAACAGTGCTTGGCAACATAGTAAGCATTTAACAAATTATCAACAAATACCAAAATTATGATCATTATCATTATTATTATTATTTGAGCCAAAAGTGTTTTGTTTCAGCTGGCTATAACTAATAGACATGAGGTTTGGAACCAAGACTTCTTATATTCCTCTGAAAGCACATTTGTTATTAATTTCCTTGGTAGTTTTTCCTATGGACAGGATTTGAATGGGGCTCAATTTTCAGAATATTATGACTCCAAGGACAGAGGTGTTGAATAGGGAGGATATGAAAATTTTGATTTGAAAGCTCCCAGTTTTGCCAATATG
Organism: Tachyglossus aculeatus; assembly: GCF_015852505.1. Taxonomy (NCBI): domain Eukaryota; kingdom Metazoa; phylum Chordata; class Mammalia; order Monotremata; family Tachyglossidae; genus Tachyglossus; species Tachyglossus aculeatus. The sequence goes on along the minus strand of NW_024044840.1, from coordinate 2,742,067 downwards.
TCATCTGTTGCAGTTTGGTTATTAGGCTTAGGTGAGAATTCATGCATAATAAAAACTATTGCAATTTTGTACATACTATTTATGAAGTCTCCTTTTGCAATCATTACAGATAAATACTCCTCATTCAAAGTATGAAAAATAACAGGAACAACTGTCACAGAATTTGTTCTCTTAGGTCTGCCCACTGTTAGAAATTTGCAGATATTCTGCTTTGGACTGTTCCTCTCCTGTTATATTGCAATCCTCTTAGGAAATTTTCTCATCCTCATAACTGTCAGTGGTAGCCCCCTCTACAAGCAACCCATGTACTTCTTCTTCTTCCACTTGTCCCTCATGGATGTCTGCTACACTTCCACGGTGACTTCCAATCTGGTCCGAGATCTGCTGCCTGAAAAGAAAACCATCTCCTTCGGCGGCTGCATGATGCAGCTCTTTGACATGTACTTCTTTGACAGTGTTGAAGTTTTCATCCTTGAGGGGATGACCTAAGATTGCTATGTTGCCATCTGTAAGCCCTTGTGCTATTTGATTGTCATGAACCAGATGAGATGCAACACAATGGTGGCAATCTGCTGGGGAGCTGGATTTCTCCAATCCATGATACAGTTGCTCCTAGCAATCTCTTTGCCCTTCTGTTAACCCAATAAAATCGAT
>NW_024044840.1:2577523-2741315 GCF_015852505.1 Tachyglossus aculeatus | reverse complement strand
CTCCCACGGCTTCAACTATCATCTCAACGCTGATGACATCCAAATCTACATCTCTGCCCCTGCTCTTTCTCCCTCCCCTCAGGCTTGTGTCTCCTGCTGCCTTCAGGACATCTCCATCTGGATGTCTGCCCGCCATCTAAAACTCAATATGTCCTAAGACTGAACTCCTTATCTTCCCCCCCCAAACCCTGCCCAAATCCTGACTTTCCCATCACTGTAGATGGCACTACCATCCTTCCCGCCTCACAAGCCCGCAACCTTGGTGTCATCCTCGACTCTGCTCTTTCGTTCACCCCTCATATCCAATCTGTCACCAAAACCTACCGGTCTCACCTCCACAACACCACCAAGATCCGCCCTTTCCTTTCCATCCAAACCGCTACCCTGCTGGTTCAATCTCTCATCCTATCTCGACTGGATTACTGTATCAGGCTCCTCTCTGATCTCCTATCCTCCTGTCTCTCCCAACTTCAATCTATACTTCACGCTGCTGCCCAGATCATCTTTGTGCAGAAACGCTCTGGGCATGTTACTCCCCTCCTCAAAAATCTCCACTGGCTACCAGTCAACCTATGCATCAGGCAAAAACTCCTCATTCTCGGCTTCAAGGCTCTCCATTACCTCGCCCCTTCCTACCTCAACTCCCTTCTTTCCTTCTACAGCCCAGCCCAAACCCTCCAATCCTCTGCTGCTAACCTCCTCACTGTGCCTTGCTCTCACCTGTCCTGCCATCAACCCCCAGCCCACTTCCTCTCCCTGGCCTGGAATGCCCTCCCTCTGCACATCCACCAAACTAGCTCTCTTACTCCCTTCAAAGCCCTACTGAGAGCTCATGTCCTCCAGGAGGCCTTCGCAGATTGAGTCCCTTCCTTCCTCTCCCTCCCACCCCCCTGCCCTACCTCCTTCCCCTCCCCACAGCACCTGTATATATGTTTTTACAGATTTATTACTCTGTTTATTTTACTTGTACATATTTACTTTTCTATTGATTTTGTTAATGATGTGCATCTAGCTTTACTTCTGTTTATTCTGATGACTTGACACTTGTCCACATGTTTTGTTTTGTTGTCTGTCTCCCCCCTCTAGACAGTGAGCCCGTTGTTGGGTAGGGACCATCTTTATATGTTGCCAACTTGTACTTCCCAAGCTCTTAGTACAGTGCTCTGCACACAGTAAGTGCTCAATAAATACGATTGAATGAATGAATGAATGTATTAAGTGCTTGGGAGAGTACTACATAACAATAAAGTCCAATCATGCCACTTTAGCACCAAAGTAGAATTTCCCCAAGTGAACGGGTAACACATAGAATATAATACAAACCAGATAATAGTCCAAGAGATTCATCACATTCCCCAAGTCAATCAATAGATGGTATTTATTGAGCTCTTACTGTGTGTAGTACACTGTATTTAGTCCTTGAGAGAGTACAACAAAGTTGATAGACATGTTCACTTCCCACAAAGAGCCTACAGTCTAGAGTGGGAGAAAAATCCACTTTCACTTCACATTAAGGATCCATATAAAGGAAATCAGTCATATATGGAATACAGGGAGTCTGGGGACCTTTGCTTCCACTGGGTTTTGTCGATTCAGCATGCTGGACCATGAAGGGATGGTTCATCTGGTTAATTAGGTTCAGTCAGGATTTGCTTTCCCTTCCTCGGAGTGGACTCCCAGTGAAGGAATGTCACTAACTAGGTTTCCCGTCTGAAGACATTTATCTACACCAGACCTTTCTCATGGCATTTTTCATCTCTGTATTTCTCAACGAGTAAATTAAGGGATTGAACGTGGGCATGATGATGGTGCAAAAGAGAGAAAGCACCTTATCCTCAGAATAGCTGGAGGGGGGCCACAGGGAGGTGAAGATGGAGGCTGTGAAGAATAAGAAGTCCACCGTGATGTGAGACCCACAGATGGAGAGGGTTTTGAGGTGCCCTTCCGCTGAATGGGCCCTTGAGGAAAACAATATGATGATGACCTAGGAAACTAAAAAGATGATGAAAGTGACCAAGGCCACAATCCCTGAATTTGCCATGACCAGGATGCCCACGAGGTAGGTATCCATGCAGACGACTTTCAGCAAGGGAAAAATATCGCAAAGTAAGGTCAGCTTCATTAGGACCACAGAAGGGCAATTGGAAAACCATGAACAATTGGAGAAATATATGGACGGCCTCATCAAGATCAGGAGTTTGCATTTCTTCCTACTCATGATGACCACGTAGTGTAGTGGTCTGCAGATGTCCACATACCGTTCAAAAGCCTTTGTCATAAGAATGAAGACCTCGATGCATGTAAAGAAGTGGTTGCTGCAGAGTTGCAACATGCAGTTGCATCCACCTGTGCTTCAGACCCCATTCCCTCTCAACGTTTGAAACCTCTCACCCCCTCCCTCCTCATTCATTCAGTCAATCGTATTTATTGAGCACTTACTGTGTGCAGAGCACTGTACTAAGCGCTTGGGAACTACAAGTTGGCAACATATAGGGACGATCCCTACCCAACAGTGGGCTCACAGTCTAGAAGGGGGAGACAGAGAACAAAACAAAACATATTAAAAAAATAAAATAAATAGAATAAATATGTACAAATAAAATAAATAAATGGAGTAATAAATACGTACAAACATATATACATATATACAGGTGCTGTGGGGAGGGGAAGGAGGTAAGGCGGGGGGATGGGGAGGGGGAGGAGGGGGAGAGGAAGGAGCGGGCTCAGTCTGGGAAAGCCTCCTGGAAGAGGTGAGCTCTCAGTAGGGCTTTGAGGGCCTCCTCCCCTCCTTAACTTCCGAATTCAACCGCTCACCCTCTACTGGTTCTTTCCACTCTGCCTTTAAACATACCCACGTCTCCCCCATCCTAAAAAAAACCCTCTCTTGACCCCACCTCCCCTTCTAGTTATCGCCCTAACTCCCTCCTACCCTTTCTTTCCAAACTCCGAGAACGAGTCATCTACACCCGCTGCCTCGAATTCCTCAACTCCAACTCTCTCCTCGACACGCTCCAATCTGGCTTCCATCCCCTACACTCCAGCAAAACTACCATCTCAAAGGTCATCAATGACCTCCTGCTTGCCAAATCCAAAGGCTCCTACTCTATCCTAATCCTCCTCGGCCACTCAGCTGCCTTTGACACTGTGGACCACCCCGTTCTCTTTAACACACTATCCAACCTTGGCTTCACAGACTCCGTCCTCCCCTGGCTCTCCTCTTATCTCTCTGGACTTTCATTCTCAGTCTCCTTTGCGGGCTCCTTCTCCCACTCCCATCCCCTTACTGTCGGGGTTCCTCAAGGGTCAGTTCTTGGTCCCCTTCTGTTCTCTATCTACACTCACTTCCTTGGTGAATTCATTCACTCCCACGGCTTCAACTATCATCTCTACGCTGATGACACCCAAATCTACATCTCTACCCCTGCTCTCTCTCCCTCCCTTCAGGCTTGTGTCTCTTCCTGCCTTTGGGACGTCTCCATCTGGATGTCTACCTGCCATCTAAAACTCAATATGTCCAAGACTGAATTCCTTATCTTCTCTCCCAAACTCTGCCCTCTCCCTGAATTTCCCATCACTGTAGATGGCACTACCATCTTTCCCGTCTCACAAGCCCGCAACCTTGGTGTCATCCTCGACTCCCCTCTCTCGTTCATCCCTCATATCAAATCCATCACCAAAACCTGCCGGTCTCACCTCCACAACATCGCCAATATCCGCCCTTTCCTCTCCATCCAAACCGCTACCTTGCTAGTTCAATCTCTCATCCTTTCCCAACTAGATTACTGCATCAGCCTCCTCTATGATCTCCCATCCTTCTGTCTCTCCCCACTTCAGTCTACACTTCACTCTGTTGCCTGGATTATCTTTGTACAGGAACGCTCTGGGCATGTTACTCTCCTCCTCAAAAATCTCCAGTGACTGCCTGTCAACCTACGAATCAAGCAAAAACTCCCCACTCACGGCTTCAAGGCTCTCCATCAACTCGCCCCCTCCTACCTCACCTCCATTCTCTCCTTTTACAGCCCAGCCCACCCACTCCACTCCCTTGCTGCTAACCTCCTCACTGTGCCTAGTTCTCGCCTGTCCCGCCGTCGACCCCCGTGCCACGTCCTTTCCCTGGCCTGGAATGCCCTCCTTCCACAAATCCGCCATGCTAGCTCTCTTCAAAGCCCTACTGAGAGCTCACCTCCTCCAGAAGACCTTCCCAGCATGAGCCACCTTTTTCCTCTCTTCCTCCCCATACCCCGGCCTACCTCCTTCCCCTCCCCACAGCACTTTATATATTTTTACAGATTTATTACTCTATTTTACTTGTATGAATTTACTACTCTATTTTGTTAATGATGTGCATATCACTTTAATTCTATTTGTTCTGACGATTTTGACACCTGTCTACACGTTTTGTTTTGTTGTCTGTCTCCCCCTTCTAGACTGTGATCCCGTTTGTTGAGTAGGGACCGTCTCTATATGTTGCCGACATGTACTTCCCAAGTGCTTAGTCCAGTGCTCTGCACACTGTAAGCGCTCAATAAATACGATTGAATGAATGAATGAATGAATGAATGAATGAATGAATGAAAATAATGACTTTTGTTTGAGCGAGTACCACCAGATCAGTTTGGGGGTAATGTTCGAAGTTTAGTAAATGTCTACGGAAGACAAGTGTGCCAGGAAATATTACAGAGGTTGATTGATAAGATGGCTGCATCCAACAATGATGAGAATGAGAATAATAATAACAATAATAACAATGGCATTTATTAAGTGCTTACTATGTGCAAAGTATTGTTCTAAGCGCTGGGGATGTTACAAAGTGATCAGGTGGGCTCACAGTCTTCATCCCCATTTTACAGATGAGGTACCTGAGGCCCAGAGAAGTTAAGTGACTTGCCCAAAGTCACACAGCTGACAATTGGCAGAGCCAGAATTTGAACCCATGACCTTTGGCTCCACAGCCCGTGCTCTTTCCATTAAGCAGTCCTGCTTCTCTGAGGTTTTCCATTAGAAGATAATGTAATAGAATGAAAACAGCACAAAGCAAAGAATACGAACGTTCTGACCTTGCAAAAGTCCCAAAAGTATGAATTCTGTGATGTTTTTCTTATTTCCCATTCACGTTTTGCAGGTGGTGAAAATATGCCGAGAGATCTGTGCTGAAATGATAAAAAAATAGTTTATTGGGATTTAACTATATTCATTCAATCGTATTTACTGAGCGTTTACTGTGTGCACAGGACTGTACTAAGTGCTTGGGAAGTACAAGTTGGCAGCATATAGAGACAGTCCCTACCCAACAGCGGGCTCACAGTCTAGAAATATTGATCCAAGAGCCCAGCCTCTGTAAACAATAATTTGGTCGATCAGTAAAAAGAGTTGAAGGGGTCTGAAATACAAACTCCAGATTTTGTTTCCCTCAAGAGTTGCCTCTACCCTTCCCAAAATCCACATTAATCAGGGTTGATGGGAGAAACCTGAACAATACTGACAAGATTGAAGAACTGTGGGTCCAGAGTTGCCTTGAAAAAAGGTTTAATTTATTTTGAACATCTCCATCCAGGTAATGTTCATAATTGTGCCTCTCCTTTCCCAGGTAGTGAATCTGGAAAGATTATCTCTCTGACAGAGGTGATCAGTGAGGTCGATGAGAATTGTAAAAGCTCTATTTTCAACCAAAGTCTTATTAAACCTTGATTATTATGATATTTTCCATTGGGGTCATCTTGAAATTAAGAAATATAGATACATAGAATTAATATATACAGAGATAGGCAGAAAAACATAGAGGAGCACACATCCTTCAACTTTTCTAAGTTTTTACAACTGACAGAAGACAGTAGATGTTTCCTAATTTTGATTTTGCTCAGGGCACTAGATTTCTTCCATTGCTATTTTAATTCAGGTTTCTTCCATCTTCTCTGAAAAAAGCACTGTGGTAACTATCACCTACCCTCCCGCCACCGAGGGTCCCTGCTCCCAGTCTGATCTGTGTACCAGGGATAAAAGCGGATCCCGCATTCTTTCGAACTCCTCCATCACTACTGCGAAAAGCACATGGTAACCACCACCTTCCCTCCCTTCACTTAGGGTCCTTGCTCTCAGCATTATCTGTACGCACCAGGATGGGGATAAAGGCTTCCCCTGCTCACACTCCATTCCCCCATTGCCACAGAGCAAAGTTTCTGGGGTAACTGCTCCTTTCCCTCCCACCATTCAGGGTCCCGACTCCCGGCATATTCTATGCACACAGGATCAGGGATGTAAGCTGCTCCCTCCATCCCCTCCAAGACTGAGATTATTTTGTTCATCCTTTTATGTTGTGTTTTAATGTATCTTCACTCCCGGTGTTTCTGTCTCCAACCCCTTCTCTGCATTTAAACTTTTGTTAATGATAATAATAATAATAATAATAATAATAATAATAATAATAATAATAATAATAATAATAATGTTGGTATTTGTTAAGCACTTACTATGTGCCAAACACTGTTCTAAGCACTGGGGTAGACACAAGGTAATCAGGTTGTTCCAGGTTGTCACAGTGTTCATCCCCATTTCACAGATGAGGTAATTGAGGCATAGAGAAACTAAGTGACTTCCCCAAGGTCACACAGCTGTCAAGTGGCAGAGTCGGGATTAGAACCCACAACCTCTGACTTCCACACCTGGGCTCTGTGAGCCCCATGAGGGACAGGCACCATGTCTAATTTCCACTGGTGTATTCTTTCCCTGCTCTCAGTCCAGTGCTCTGCACAAAGTAACTACTTAATAAATATTTTAATCTACTAGAAATTTTTAGAGTGTTTCTCAGGTGTTGGATGTCGCAGTTTCCATATTAGGTGATGTTATTGGGAGGAATCAAACTCAGGTGCTATATGACAAATTATAAAATATTTTTCACATACAACACCCACCTATAAAAACTAGATATAGAAAAAGATAGCCAGCCTGTGCAAGCTTACCCCCCAGTTACAAATGTCTATGTACCCAGAAATGATTGGAGGAGAGCATAGTGCAACTTACTCCAAACTGCAACCTCCCTGGATCATCCCAAAGAACAGGGGGGGTCACCACTGTGAAAAAACGAGAACACAATGCACTTCAACTGAGGAAAAAATGTCTTCTAATGAGGAGCAGCGTGGTCTAGTGGATAAAGCACAGTCCTGGAACTTAGATTCATTCATTCATTCAATCGTATTTATTGAGTGCTTACTGTGTGCAGAGCACTGTACTAAGCGCTTGGGAAGTATAATTTGGCAATGTAAGACTTCGGTTCAAATTCTGGCTCTAACGCTTGTCTGCTCTATGGCATTGGGCAAGTTACTTAACTGCTCTGAGCCTCAGTTTCTTCATATTTAAAATGGGAATTCAATGCCTGTTCACCTCCAACCAAACCTGGAGTCCTACGGGGTAGAGGGACTATGTTTGGCATGGCTATTTTATATCTACCCCAACACATAAAATAGTGCTTGACACATGGAAGCTCACTGTGGGCAGGGAATGTATTTTTTATTGTTATATTGAACTCTCCCAAATATTTATAATTCTATTTATCTATTTTGATGCTATTTATGGCTGTCTACTTGTTTTGTTGTCTGTTTCCCCCTTCTAGACTGTGAGCCTGTTGTTGAGTAGGGATTGTATCCATCTGCTGCCGAATTGTACTTTCCAAGTGTACAGTACTCTGCACACAGTAAGCTTTCAATAAATGCGATTGAATGAATGAATCAATTAATTTAGTACAGTGCTTTGTAAACAGAAAGCGCTCAATAAATATGATTGAATGGATGAATGAAAAGCAAGCACTTCCAGAGCTTAGAACAGTGTTTGGCACATAATAATAATAATAATAATAATAATAATAATAATAATAATAATAATAACAATAACAATAATAATAATAACATTTGTTAAATGCTTACGATGTGGAAAACACTGTTCTAAACACTGGAGAGGATACAAGGTGATCAAGTTGCCCCACGTGGGGCTTACAGTCTTCATCTCCATTTTACAAATGAGGGAACTAAGTCACAGACAAGTTAAGTGACTTGCCCAAGTTCACACAGCTGACAGAGCTGGGGTTTGAATCCATGACCTCTGACTCCTAAGCCCATGCTCTTTCCAATGAGCCATGCTGTTTCTCTGTAGTAAGTGCTTAACAAATGCCATCATTATATAAACAAATACCATAATGACAATCAAGAGGGAGGAGGGAAATAGCTGATACCGGAGGACTACTAGTGAATCCAAACAAAGTGAAGTGAGGTATCAGAACTGAGGAAGGGAATGATGAAAGTGGAGAATTGGAGAAATCAATCAATCAATCAATCAATCAATCGTATTTATTGAGCGCTTACTATGTGCAGAGCACTGTACTAAGCGCTTGGGAAGTACAAATTGGCATCACATAGAGACAGTCCCTACCCAACAGTGGGCTCACAGTCTAAAAGGGGGAGACAGAGAACAGAACCAAACATACCAACAAAATAAAATAAGTAGGATAGAAATGTACAAGTAAAATAAATAAATAAATAGATAAATAGAGTAATAAATATGTACAACCATATATACATATATACAGGTGCTGTGGGGAAGGGAAGGAGGTAAGACAGGAGGATGGAGAGGGGGACGACGGGGAGAGGAAAGAAGGGGCTCAGTCTGGGAAGGCCTCCTGGAGGAGGTGAGCTCTCAGCAGGGCCTTGAAGGGAGGAAGAGAGCTAGCTTGGCGGATGGGCAGAGGGAGGGCATTCCAGGCCCGGGGGATGACATGGGCCGGGGGTCGATGGCGGGACAGGCGAGAGCGAGGTACAGTGAGGAGATTAGTGGTGGAGGAGCGGAGGGTGCGGGCTGGGCAGTAGAAGGAGAGAAGGGAGGTGAGGTAGGAGGGGGCGAGGTGATGGAGAGCCTTGAAGCCCAGGGTGAGGAGTTTCTGCTTGATGCGCAGATTGATCGGTAGCCATTGGAGGTTTTTGAGGAGGGGAGTAATATGTCCAGAGCGTTTCTGGACAAAGATAATCCGGGCAGCAGCATGAAGTATGGATTGAAGTGGAGAGAGACACGAGGATGGGAGATCAGAGAGAAGGCTAGTGCAGTAGTCCAGACGGGATAGGATGAGAGCTTGAATTAGCAGGGTAGCGGTTTGGATGGAGAGGAAAGGGCGGATCTTGGCAATGTTGCGGAGCTGAGACCGGCAGGTTTTGGTGACGGCTTGGATGTGAGGGGTGAATGAGAGAGCGGAGTCGAGGATGACACCAAGGTTGCGGGCTTGTGAGACGGGAAGGATGGTAGTGCCGTCAACAGAGATGGGAAAGTCAGGGAGAGGACAAGGTTTGGGAGGGAAGACAAGGAGCTCAGTCTTCGACATGTTGAGCTTTAGGTGGCGGGCGGACATCCAGATGGAGATGTCCTGAAGGCAGGAGGAGATGCGAGCCTGGAGGGAGGGGGAGAGAGCAGGGGCAGAGATGTAGATCTGGGTGTCATCAGCGTAGAGATGATAGTTGAAGCCGTGGGAGCGAATGAGGTCACCAAGGGAGTGAGTGTATATTGAGAACAGAAGGGGACCAAGCACTGAACCTTGGGGAACCCCCACAGTAAGAGGATGGGAGGGGGAGGAGGAGCCTGCAAAAGAGACTGAGAAAGAACGACCGGAGAGATAAGAGGAGAACCAGGAGAGGACGGAGTCTGTGAAGCCAAGGTCAGATAACGTGTTGAGGAGAAGGGGGTGGTCCAGAGAAATGAATAAATATCAAGAAAAGGGGAGTAACTGGTAGGTATCCACAGTATCCTAAGTGCTGGGAAGCAGTGTGGCCTAGTGGAAAGAGCTCAAGCCTGGGAGCCAAAGGACCTGGGTTCTAATCCTCCCTGCTACGTGACCTTGAGCAAGTCACTTAATTTCTGTTACCTCAACTGTAAAATGGGGGATAAAGCCTACTCCCTCCTACTTAGAGTGTGAGTCCCATCTGGGAAAGGGACTGTGCCCAACTTGATTATTTACCCCACCACTTAGCACAATGTTTAGCCCATAATAAGTGCTTAACAAGTACCAATGAAAAAGGGGTGCTTTTTTCAATTTGTCTGCCCACGCTGCTGCTGGTGTTGGAAAGGAATCAGAGAGTAAGATCCCAGGAGACCAGGTGTAGGGAAAGAAAGCAACTAGAAAACTGGATAAATAGAAGATCTAGGACTATAAGAGCAAAAACTAGAGAGACAGTGGAAGGAGGGAAATAAACAGAGGAGAAAGATGAGTATGTGAAAAAGCAGGAAAGACAAGTGAAAGTACAAAATACTGCCAAAACATGGGAGAAATAAGTTGAGAAGAAAGGAAAATAACTTGAAAAAAGAGAGTAGCGGATGAAAAGGGTTCGTCAGATGTTCCTGAATGTAAAGTAAAAATACTTGCAAAAAGTCCCCTTGACTTTGTGAAAGAACTTTGGAAGAAGCCGACTGCGGTCAGGGATCGTCTCTCTTCATTGCTGTATTGTACTTTCCAAGTACTTAGTACAGTGCTCTGCACACAATAATCACTCAGTAAATATGATTGAATGAATGAATGAATGAATGAATGAATAAATGAATTTCCTAAGTATTTGGGAAAAATTAAAAAATGCTGGAGTCAAAATAGACACACATAAAAGGAAGGAGTCGAATAACAATGACCAAAGAATAAACTCCTGCCCAGAAACCAGAATGTGTTTTTAAAGGCAGGAAAATGTAAAATGTAAAACAAAAAAGAGGGGAGAGGCCACTAGAAGAAAAACAGGAAGAAGTGAATGGAAAAGGAACAGGGTGAGAGAAGACTATCATTTGTGTTACCCAACCATAGAACAACAGAGCAGCTGTGTGTGTGTGTGTGTGTGTGTTTGTATAAGCACACTCACATTTAGACTTGTACTCTATTTTAGAATACAATCAATATCCCCATCCCCAATTGTATGGAAGATTACACTCAAGTGTTGGCTGTGTAGAGACAAATATTAGTAGACACTGAGGTAGTGGAGAAGCAATAATAGACTCAACACCACACTGTAGATAAACAGTGGGGAAAAACAAAAATGGGACATTTGTTACTGCCCAGATGTGTGCATATTTCCCAGCATGATTTCCTCTTTTAGACTAACTGATGACCACCTGGTCCAGTGGCCTGAAGTTTAACAATCCTTACTTCCACTTCCATTTCTCCACAACCCAACTGTAACAGGTACTAACCTGAAAAGATTCAGTCTCCAGATGCTGAAAGGCTGAAAAGCATATGGATGGTGACTGAGGGATCCAGTAGATTTAATGGATCCAGTAGATTTCTAGCATCCAGTGGGGTAAAACAACTCCAACCAGCCCGACAAGTACAGTTCTTCAGTTGTGCCTGGTTCCAACCATCTTGATTTGCAAAGTTTGGATCTCACAAACCCCTAGCCTCAAGTCAAACTTCTCTTCTCTGATTAATCTGACACAATTCCCAGATTTACTGAAAATTTGTTTGTTCTGCTGGACTCGCAAGAGCTTTTCATCCTCAGCTCATCTTTTCTTCTTTTCATCCTCAGCTCAGGCGACCACAAGAAATAAATCTGTCACTGCTAGCATGACCAAGAAACACATTCAGTTAATCTCTCTGTAAATATGAAAGAAATATTGGAAATGCTGTGTTGAAAAGGATGGAGCAGAGTGCAGGAACATTTATGGGCCTTACAGCGAGCTGGGGAACGATTCTCCAGAGGCATTTTGAACAAATTCCCTCCAAAGTGCACAAGCCAAGAACCAGATTTCATTTCCATTTCTCCCTGGTCAGGAACAGAGCTCGAATGTTGTATCAGGTGAATCGCTTTACATTTTTTAGCCCTCGTTAGCACCTTGTTAGCACCATGTTAGCACCATGTTACATGTTACATTAACAACAACCTCATTCACACCTACTCAGCCCTCCCATGCTAGTTGACTGTTCGCTCCCCTCCCCAGGTATCTCTGCTCCCTGACCCCCCTTAACTGGCCCACCCTACTCCAGCTCTTAATAGTTTGTATCTGCTCTCTGTGGCATCATTATCTGCCAATTCTATTATTACCATAGCATATTGATTGCTTAACTACACTCTGTGATGCCATCGCCTGCTTTTATCATTGCTACTGTTTTATTGCTTCTGCATCTCAATTGTTAACCCCCCGCTGTACTGTCACTCACCCTGCTGACCTCACCATGAACTTTCAGTTCCCTTGCTCCCAACTGCCATTCCCATTCCTCACCTTCCCCTTCCCCTCTCCCACCCAGCTGTTTCCCTCCCTTTCACCCACCAAGACCGCTCCCCCTCACCCCCTACCAAGGATTCCTCTGTACCAGCGCAGGTCCTCCGCTTCTTCCTCCCGGCCCCCTCCCTCCCCTTCTCCCCGCCCCCACCCCATCCCAGTTCTACTCTCCCATTGCCACCCCCCTTCCCACTCTCCCCGCCCAGGCCCCCGCCAACTCATCCCAATCCAAACCCTCCCCACCACCCGCACCCTTCCCCCTCCCTCCCCACCCTCGACAGCTGATGCCAAGTGTGGCCTCTGGAACCCCCGCTCCGCTTTAAGTAAGATCCCTTTCATCCTGGACCTTTTCCTTTCCAGTTCTCTACTCCTCCTCGCCCTAACTGAAACATGGCTGTCGCCGGACGACACGGTCTCTTCTGCTGCTCTCTCCAGTGGAGGCCTCTTCTTGTCCCACTCCCCCAGACTCACCGGAAAAGGAGGAGGTGTCGGTTTCCTTCTCGCCCCCCAATGTCGCTTTCGCACTATCCCTCCTCCCCCTTCCCTTTCCTTCCCTTCCTTTGAAGCCCACATTATTCGCCTCTACCACCCCCTCCAGATTCTTGTAGCCGTCATCTACCGCCCTCCGGGCCCCACTTCCAACTTCTTTAACTACTTTGACCCCTTCCTCACCTTCCTCCTCTCCTTCTCCATGCCCACTCTGATCCTCGGAGACTTCAATATCCACATGGATATCCCTAACGACTCCTCTGCCGACCGCCTTCTATCGCTCCTTGATGATGCCAACCTCTTCCTCCACCCCACCTCACCCACTCACCAACTTGGTCATACCCTCGACCTCATCATCTCCTACCGCTGCACTGTGTCCACCCTCACCAACTCTGTAATCCCTCTCTCTGATCATAATCTTCTCACCTGCCTCCTCACTCACACTCCTTTCCCCTGTAAATCCGTATTACTCCCTCACAGAGATCTCCGCTCTCTGGACCCCACCCATCTTTCAGAGCGCCTCACACCCCACCTCGCCGCCCTCTCCTCTCTACCCAGTCTTGATGATCAGATTACTGCTCTCAACTCTACCCTTTCTACTCAGCTAGACTCGCTCGCTCCCCTCTCCCTTCGCCGCTCTCGCACCACTAACCCACAGCCCTGGATCACTGCCACTGTCTGCCTCCTTCGCTCTTATGCTCGAGCTGCCGAACGCTACTGGCGAAAGTCTAAACACCATGCCAACCTCGTTCACTTCAAGTTTATCCTTTCCTGCCTTAACTCAGCCCTCTCTTCTGCCAGACAAAACTATTTCTCCTCCCTCATTGACACCCATGCCCATCACCCCCGCCAGCTCTTCCGTACATTCAACTCCCTTCTCAGGCCCCCGGTTCCTCCCCCTCCTCCTTCCCTCACCCCCAACGATCTGGCCTCCTACTTCATTAACAAAATTCAATCCATCAGGTCCGACCTCGCCAAAGTCTCTTCCCCCCTTTCTCCAACCCCCCGGCTCTCAACACTCTCTGCTACTCTCCCATCCTTCCCAGCGGTATCCTCAGAGGATCTCTCCTCCCTCCTCTCAAGTGCTACTCCGGCCACCTGTGCTTCTGACCCCATTCCCTCTCATCTTATGAAATCTCTCGCTCCATCCCTTCTCCCCTCCTTAACTTCCATCTTCAACCGCTCACTCTCCACTGGTTCCTTCCCCTCTGCCTTCAAACATGCCCATGTCTCTCCCATCCTAAAAAAACCCTCTCTTGACCCCACCTCACCTTCTAGTTATCGTCCCATATCCCTCCTACCATTCCTTTCCAAACTCCTTGAACGAGATGTCTACACGCGCTGCCTAGAATTCCTCAAAAACAACTCTCTCCTCGACCCCCTCCAGTCTGGCTTCTGTCCCCTTCATTCCACGGAAACTGCGCTCTCAAAGGTCACCAATGACCTCCTGCTTGCCAAATCCAACGGCTCATACTCTGTCCTAATCCTCCTCGACCTCTCAGCTGCCTTTGACACTGTGGACCACCCCCTTCTCCTCAACACGCTATCTGACCTTGGCTTCACAGACTCCGTCCTCTCCTGGTTCTCCTCTTATCTCTCCGGTCGTTCTTTCTCAGTCTCTTTCGCAGGTTCCTCCTCCCCCTCCCATCCTCTTACTGTGGGGGTTCCCCAAGGTTCAGTGCTTGGTCCCCTTCTGTTCTCAATCTACACTCACTCCCTTGGTGACCTCATTCGCTCCCACGGCTTCAACTATCATCTCTACGCTGATGACACCCAGATCTACATCTCTGCCCCTGCTCTCTCCCCCTCCCTCCAGGCTCGCATCTCCTCCTGCCTTCAGGACATCTCCATCTGGATGTCCGCCCGCCACCTAAAGCTCAACATGTCGAAGACTGAGCTCCTTGTCTTCCCTCCCAAACCTTGTCCTCTCCCTGACTTTCCCATCTCTGTTGACGGCACTACCATCCTTCCCGTCTCACAAGCCCGCAACCTTGGTGTCATCCTCGACTCCGCTCTCTCATTCACCCCTCACATCCAAGCCGTCACCAAAACCTGCCGGTCTCAGCTCCGCAACATTGCCAAGATCCGCCCTTTCCTCTCCATCCAAACCGCTACCCTGCTCATTCAAGCTCTCATCCTATCCCGTCTGGACTACTGCACTAGCCTTCTCTCTGATCTCCCATCCTCGTGTCTCTCTCCACTTCAATCCATACTTCATGCTGCTGCCCGGAATATCTTTGTCCAGAAACGCTCTGGGCATATTACTCCCCTCCTCAAAAACCTCCAATGGCTACCGATCAATCTGCGCATCAGGCAGAAACTCCTCACCCTGGGCTTCAAGGCTCTTCATCACCTCGCCCCCTCCTACCTCACCTCCCTTCTCTCCTTCTACTGCCCAGCCCGCACCCTCCGCTCCTCCACCGCTAATCTCCTCACTGTACCTCGTTCTCGCCTGTCCCGCCATCGACCCCCGACCCACGTCATCCCCCGGGCCTGGAATGCCCTCCCTCTGCCCATCCGCCAAGCTAGCTCTCTTCCTCCCTTCAAGGCCCTGCTGAGAGCTCACCTCCTCTAGGAGGCCTTCCCAGACTGAGCCCCTTCTTTCCTCTCCCCCTCGTCCCCCTCTCCATCCCCCCGTCTTACCTCCTTCCCTTCCCCACAGCACCTGTATATATGTATATATGGTTGTACATATTTATTACTCTATTTATTTATTTATTATTTATTTATTTTACTTGTACATTTCTATCCTATTTATTTTATTTTGTTGGTATGTTTGGTTCTGTTCTCTGTCTCCCCCTTTTAGACTGTGAGCCCACTGTTGGGTAGGGACTGTCTCTATGTGTTGCCAATTTGTACTTCCCAAGCGCTTAGTACAGTGCTCTGCACATAGTAAGCGCTCAATAAATACGATTGATTGATTGATTGATTGATTGATTTTTTCTCAGCATCTCTCTAGGACTAGGCTCAGGGAGTTTTGATACTGAATGTACAGTACATTTGCGGTACTGCAAGAAAATTATGCTAAATGCATAATTTCCTGATCAGTCACTGATCAGGAAAAATGGATGACCATTCCTGACATGAACACGTATGTCAAGTAATATCTGTAGTGCTCATGGCTTGCACAGTATCATCCACATTCTCTCATCCCTCCCTTACCATGATCCCTCTGGGACGCAGAATGCAACAAGCAAGGAGATGGGCAGGGGTACAGAACATTGTGAAGTACCATCTTTGCCCATGCTATTCAGCTACTGGCAGAACAGGGGCTAGAAAACCCAGATATTCTGACTCCCAGAGCACGGCAGGGAATGGATCTTTTTGTTGTTGCATTGTACCGTTCCAAGCACTTAGGACAGTGCTTTCCACACAGTAAGCTCTTCATAAATACTATTGAATGAATGAATGAATGGCACTTCTGAGAAAACTTGGAAATTCTACCAGATGTCTTCTAAGGGACATCCCTACAACAGTCTTGGAGAGAGCGGAGGGAAAATGTGTAGTAGGCCTTGTGATTAGTCTGTGGGGTGGGGCGGGGAATGAAGGATGGGCTCCAGGCTGGGATCAGATTGCATCATATCTACTAAGGGTGGTTAGATCACATAGGGAGCCCAGTTACATCTGTGAACCAGTCAAACACTTTTGTAAACTGCACCCTTCCTCCTTCTTCTCATAGGATACCTCCTCTCTGAGGCAATGTGGGTTCCCAGGAGTCATGCCTGGGCAACATGAACACTCACTCCAGCCCCCAAAGGGATGCCCAAAGCTGCCCCTAAGACCACTATTCTAGGCATGGTTAGGGTCACTCAAATCAGTGATCTGTTGGGCTGGTACACTCTACCCAATCCAGGCCGATGAGTACTTTAGGAGCAACTTTAGGAGCAACTTAGGAGTACTTTAGGAGCAACTCAACATGCTCAAGACTGAACTCCTTGTCTTCCCTCCCAAGCCCTGCCATCTCCCGGGCTTTCCCATCACTGTTGACGGCACTACCATCCTTCCCGTCTCACAAGCCCGCAACCTTGTTGTCATCCTCGACTCCGCTCTCTCGTTCACACCTCATATCCAAGCCGTCACCAAAGCATGCCGGTCTCAGCTCTGCAACATTGCCAAGATCCGCCCTTTCCTCTCCATTCAAACCGCTAGCCTGCTCATTCAAGCTCTCATCCTAACCCGTCTGGACTACTGTAACAGCCTTCTCTCTGATCTCCCATCCTCTTGTCTCTCTCCACTTCAATCCATACTTCATGCTGCTGCCCGGATTGTCTTTGTCCAGAAACGCTCTGGGCATGTCACTCCTCTCCTCAAAAATCTCCAGTGGCTACCAATCAACCTACGCATTAGGCAGAAACTCCTCACCCTTGGCTTCAAGGCTCTCCATCACCTCGCCCCTTCCTACCTCACCTCCCTTCTCTCCTTCTACAGCCCACCCCACACCCTCTGCTCCTCTGCCACTAATCTCCTCACCGTGACTCGTTCTCACCTGTCCGACCGTCGACCCCCGGCCCACGTCATCCCCCTGGCCTGGAATGCCCTCCATTCCCACATCCACCAGGTTAGCTCTCTTCCTCCCTTCAAGGCTCTACTGAGAGCTCCCCTCCTCCAGGAGGCCTTCCCAGACTGGGCCCCCTCCTCCCCATCTCCATCCTCCCTGCCTTACCTCCTTCCCTACCCCACAGCACCTGTATATATGTATATATGTTTGTACGTATTTATTACTCTACTTATTTATTTTACTTGTACATATCTATTCTATTTATTTTATTTTGTTAATATGTTTTGTTTTGTTCTCTGTCTCCCCCTTCTAGACTGGGAGCACACTGTTGGGTAGGGACCGTCTCTATATGTTGCCAACTTGTACTTGCCAAGTGCTTAGTACAGTGCTCTGTGCACAGTAAGCGCTCAATAAATACGATTGATTGATTGATTGATTGTGTAGTGGATTGCAAATCAAGTGATATCATTTACTGAGCATTTGCTTAGTGCACAGTACCATACTAAACACTTGGGAGATTGCAATTGCTCTCCACTGGTTCCATGTCTCCCCCATCCTAAAAAAAAACCCTCTCTTGACCCCACCTCCCCTTCTAGTTATCACCCTATCTCCCTCCTACCATTCCTTTCCAAACGTCTTGAATGAGTCATCTATACCCGCTGCCTCGAATTCCTCAACGCCAACTCTCTCCTCGACCCCCTCCAATCTGGCTTCGGACCCCTATACTCCACCGAATCTGCCCTCTCAAAGGTCACCAGTGACGTCCTTCTTGCCAAATCCAACAGCTCCTACTCTATCCTAATACTCCTCGACCTCACAGCTTCATTCGACACTGTGGACAACCCTCTTCTCCTCAACACACTATCCAACTTTGGCTTCACAGACTCTGTCCTCACCTGGTTCTCCTCTTATCTCTCTGGCCATTCATTCTCAGTCTCCTTTGAGGGTTCCTCCTCCCCTTCCCATCCCCTTACTGTAGGAGTTCCTCAAGGGTCAGTCCTTGGTCCCCTTCTGTTCTCTATCTACACTCACTCCCTTGGTGAACTCATTCGCTCCCACAGCTTCAACTATCATCTCTACACTGATGACACCAAAATCTACATCTCTGTCCCTGCTCTCTCTCCCTCCCTTCAGGCTCGTGTCTCTTCCTGCCTTCAGGACACATTCATCTGGATGTCTGCCCGCCATCTAAAACTCAATATGTCCAAGACTGAACTCCTCATCTCCCCACACAAACCCTGCCCAAACCCTGATTTTCCCGTTATTGTAGACGGTAATACCATCCTTTCTGTCTCTAAGCCCGCAACCTTGGTGTCATCCTCGACTCTGCTCTCTCATTCACCCCTCATATCCAATCTGTCACCAAAACCTGCCGGTCTCACCTCCGCAACATCGCCAAGATCTGCCCTTTCCTCTCCATCCAAACCGCTACCTTGCTCGTTCAATCTCTCATCGTATCCCGACTGGATTACTGCATCAGCCTCCTCTATGATTTCCCATCGACCTGTCTCTCTCCACTTCAGTCTATACCTCACGCTGCTGCCCAGATCATCTTTGTGCAGAAACGCTCTGGCCATGTTTCTCCCCTCCTCAAAAATCTCCAGTTGCTACCAGTCAACCTACACATCAAGCAAAAACTCCTCACTCTAGGCTTCAAGGCTCTCCATCACCTCGACCCCTCCTACCTCACCTCCCTTCTCTCCTGGTATAGCCCAGCCTGCACCCTCTCCTCCTCTGCCACTAACCTCCTCACTGTGCCTCATTCTCACCTGTCCCACTGTCGACCCCCGGCCCACTTCCTCCCCGTGGCCTGGAATGCCCTCCCTCTGCACATCCACCAAGCTAGCTCTCTTCCTCCCTTCAAAGCCCTACTGACAGCTCACCTCCTCCAGGAGGCCTTCCCAGACTGAGCCCTCTTTTTCCTCTTCCCCTCCTTATTTCCCCACCCTACCTCCTTCCTCTCCCCACAGCAGCTGTTTGTACAGATTTATTACTCTATTTATTTCACTTGTACACATTTACTATTCTATTTGTTTTGTTAATGATGTGCATCTAGCTTTACTTCTATTTATTTTGATGATTTGACACCTGTCCACATGTTTTGTTTTGTTGTCTGTCTACCCCTTCTAGACTGTGAGCCCGCTGTTGGGTAGGGACCATCTCTATGTGTTGCCAACTTGTACTTTCCAAGTGCTTAGTACAGTGCTCTGCACACAGTAAGCACTCAATAAATACGATGGAATGAATGATGAATGAATGAATGAGTTAGAAGACGTAATCCCAGTCCACAAGGCATTCACAGTCTAGCAAGGATTTTCCAGTGTGACTAAATGTAAGAATTGGTTCCGTGGTGCTCAAGGTAGAGTCCTGCACAAGTCAAATTCCATGTTCTCACTTGGCCATAATAAATGTGCCCTGAACCTAGACTCACACCTGATGTTCCATTGGCCAAGCCCATTTGCTCACCATCTGACTTCCAGAAATTAGGGTGAGTTCCTCACAAGCATACTAATGATACACAAGTTCAATAGCTCTCACAAGCATACTAATGATACACAAGTTCGATAGCCCCAGTACTACTGTAAGTTGTAAATTGTAAGCTTGTTTTGGACAGGGAACATGTCTGTTAATTCTGTTGTACTCTCCCAAGCAGTTAGGGCAGTGCTCTGCACATAGTAAATGCTCAGTAAATATGGTTGATTGATTGACTGAATGGATAACACGGACTTCTCACATACATGAAGTACCATCTCTGCCTCGTTTTCAGTGACCATATTTCCTAGAGGACAATGATGTAGGATCAATAAAATCATACTTATTGAATATCCTGTGTGTTTACTGCATTAAACTCTTGAGAGTGTACGTTGTAACAGAGTCGGTTGACACATACCCTGCCTTCCAAAGGAACAGAGAACAGTTTACAGAACAGGGGGTGGGGCCACTAGAGTGTGTGGAGGTGTAGGTGCAGAGAAAGAGGGAAGGCCCAAAAGTAGAACAATTAGAAGCAGTGTGACCAGAGGGGAAAAAAGAGACAGAGAGGTCAGTTTCCATCTTCATTTTCAGATGGAGAAATTGAGGCAGGAAGCTGTTGGGTAATTTGCCTAAAGTTATTACATTGGTCAAACAGTTAAATAAACATGTTTTCTGAACTCCAAATCCAATATTCCATTAACTACTTGGAAATCCTTTCAGGATAAATAGAGTTGCACATACAGAGTAATGGTGAAAGAAGCCAGAACGTACCCCTTAAAACATGTCCACGGGTCTCATGTGTTCATTTATCTTGCAGTTTTAAGAAAAGCCTTTAATTTTCCATGACTTCAACCCTGAAAAAAGAGTGTGAAACAGTATGTCATACAGGAAATAGCACAGACCTGGGACGCAGACAACCTGGGTTCTAATCCCATCTCCATTAACATGGTTTAGGAGATATAGCACAGGCCTGGGAATCAGAGGGATATGGATTCTAATCCAGGCTCCACTAAATATTTTCTGTATAATGTTCATGAAGTCACTTCACTTCTCTGGGCCTCAGTTACCTCATCTGTGAAACGGAGATTAAGAATGTTGGACCCCAGTGCTTAGAACAGTGCTTGGCACATAACAAGAGTTTAACAATTACCATAATTATTATAACTATCATTATGTGACCACATAATGGCCTATCACTGGCCTTACCTTCAAATAGAGCAGTGAGGCCTCTCTTGTATCCTAGCTCAGATCTCTTTAGAAATGGGCCCTGGAGTTCCAAGGGAGAAGTTAATCTCTACTTTTCCTGTGAAAAGCCCTGAAAGTGCTTTAAAGCCACGTCTAGGGTTTTATTTTGGCCCGGTGTCCCCCTCATCATCATGGAAGATGGGACACTGTGACTCCCTGGATTTATCCTGAGTAAACACTCATTATTAATAAAAACACAGTAATGAATCAATGTCCTAGAAAACTTCCAAGCAACAGTATTCAGGTTCAGTGGTCTATGCACAGAAGGTGCCTCCATAAATACTGATGGTGATGAATCTAATTTAAAAAATTATTAAAAAATACATTCGTATTATCTTATCAGTAGCCTTGATCTCTGATTTTGTTTTTGGTGGAGCACTGTGACAGGGGGGTGCTCTGTAAGCATTGAGGCCCAGTGGAAAGGCCACAGTACTGGGAGCCAGAGGACCTGGATTCTAATCACTGCTTTGTCGATTGCTTGTTGGGTAACATTGGGCAAACCACTTAATCTCTCTGTGCCTCAGTTTCCTCAACTGTAAAATAGGGATTCAATATTTGTTGTCCCTCCTACTTATAATGTGAAACATGGACTGTGTTCCACCGATTAACATGTAACTACATCAGTGCTTAGAACAGGGTTTGAAAAATAGTAAGCATTAAGAAGAAAAAAACAGACACTCCTGAACCATTTGTCCATATTCCAACAGATGTCAGGCTGTGGGACAGCACTGAAGGGTGGTGGTTAGAGCTCTTGCTTGAAAGCAATAGATTCTAATCTGAGCATCCTTTTCATTTTGAAAGTTGTCAGTCCTCTGGAGGGAACAATCAAACAATCAATCAGTGGTATTTATTGAGCACTTACCATGTGCAGAGCACTGTACTAAGAACTTGGGAGAGTACAATATAAAAGAGTTGGTCATTGATTTGTTCCCTGCCCACAGTGAGCTCATAGTCTAGGAGCAGAGTTTACAGAGACCATGAGATGAGGGTGATCCTGGTGCAGAAGGTTGGTCTCCCCAGACTGTAAACTCGTTGTGGGCAGGGAATATGACCTTTTTTATGATATACTCTCCCAATAGCTTAGTACAGAGCTCAATACTCAATAAATGTATTCAATCATATTTACTGAGTGCTTACTGTGTGCAAAGAACTGTACTAGGTGCTTGGGGGAGTACAATATAACAACAGACACATTCCCTATGATTGAATGAATGAATGAAAGCAGAGGCCCCAACCTATATATCTGCAAGGTTTAAATGTAAGTGGTTCATGGTTCATTATAATAAGAATGTACAGGAATTCCTTTCTCTCACCCCTCAAAGCACTTTGCCAGTCTTGAAGAGTGCTGGGTCTGAGGCTCTGAAATGAAAAGGGACAATATGCTTTTTGTTTGTGGATTTTCTTTGTTTTTTTTATGGTATTTGTTAAGCCTTTATTATGTTCCAGGCACTGTACTAAGTGCTGGGGTAGATACAAGCTGATCATTTTGGACACAATCCATGGCCCAGAAGGGGCTCACAGTTGTAATCTCCATTTTACAGATGCAGCAACTGAGCCACAGAGACGTGAAGTGACTTGCCAAAGGTCACATAGCAGACACTGTGAATCCCTGCAGAGTTCAGGTCCTCTGACTCCCAGGCCCATTCTCTACACACTAGGCTTCACTACCTCTTGTTCAGTTTCAAGAAGGCTGGCCAGGGTGTAATAAACATGGGAAAAACAATTACCTGCCCTAACCAGAGAAACCTTGTTCACACAGTGGATGCAAAGCATATGGAATTCATTTCCACAGGAAGCTGGGCCAGAAATCTCCAACAGGTCCAAGCCAGGGTAAAATAAATTCAAGAACAAGAGGAAAAGTCAGTAATGTGAAGGGAAAAGTTAAGGATGTTAAATGGCCCAGAACTTAGCATTAGTATGGATATCAAGAAGGGTACCCAAATAACCTAGTACAGCCATAGATAGGTTTTCTTTTGGTATTTTTAATAGTATTTGATAAGCACTTACTATGTGCCAGGCACTGTACTAAGCGCTAGGGTATATACAACATAATCAGGTTGGACACAGTCCATATCCTACATGGGGCTAACAGTCTTAATATCCATTTTA
Organism: Tachyglossus aculeatus; assembly: GCF_015852505.1. Classification (NCBI taxonomy): domain Eukaryota; kingdom Metazoa; phylum Chordata; class Mammalia; order Monotremata; family Tachyglossidae; genus Tachyglossus; species Tachyglossus aculeatus. Next base: position 2,718,274 of record NW_024044840.1, on the reverse strand, counting down.
CTAGTGAGGTAACTGAGGCACAAAGAAGTTAAGTGACTTGCCCAAGCTCAAAGAGCATCCAGGTTGCAGAGCTAGGATTAGTTCTTTACAAAAAAGAGATTATTATCATGCCATTGAGTCATTTTCGATTCATAGCGACTCCATGTATACATTTTCCCAGAACGTCCTGTCCTCTGCCATAATCCTTAACCTTTTTAGAAGTTCTTCCGTTATCGTTGTTATGCTCTATCCATTTAGCTGCTGGTCTGCCTCTTTCACGTTTTCCCTGTACTTTTCCCAGCACTAGTATCTTCTCCAGAGAATTAGTCCTCCTGAGATTAGAATTATGATTGATACTAGGACTGAAGTTCAGGTTATGTTTAAGACCATTAGATTATAAACTCTATAATAATAATGGTATTTGTTAAGCACTTACTATGTGTCAACCACTGTTCTAAGTGCTGGATAGTCAATTGTGTTTCACTCAATCGTTCTCTCCCAAACACTTCATATGGTTCTTTGTATTAAGCCTTGGAAGGAGTGCAACTGGTTAAGAAATACAATGTCTAGTTTTAAGGAATTCACAGTCCAGCAAAGGCAGCTGACAGATCCAAGCAATTCATATATACTGCTGCTGTTTATAGGAAAAGTTCTTAGCATCAGAACAATGAATAAATTTAAATGAATCTGAGCTGATAGTAAGAGGAAGCAGCATGACCTTGTGGATAGAGCATGGGCCTGGGAGTCAGAAGGACCTGGGCTCTAATCCTGACTCTGCCAGGATTGTCTTCTGCATGACTTTGGGCAAGTCACTTCACCTCTCTGTGCTTCAGTTAACTCTTCTATAAAATGGGAATTAAGACTTTGAGGCCCAAGTGAGGCATAGATTGTGTCCAACATGGTAACCTTCTCTCTACCCCAGTACTTAGTACAGTGCCTAGCACATAGTAAGTGATTAATAAATACCGTAAAAAAGTGCAAGGATGCATAAACATAAACGATAAGGGTGCCTGCTGAATGAACACAACACAGGAGCTTGAGCTGACCCAGGGATTGATAATTCCAACTTTTAAAACTCTTGATTTAAGAAATCTTGCAGGGCATCAATCCATCAATCAATCGGTGATATGTACTGAGCACTTACTTTGTACAAGGCACTGAACAAAGCACTTGGGAGAGTACAATACAATGGAGTTGGTAGACACTTTCCCTGCCCATAAGAAGCTTACAGTCCAGAAGGGGAGAAGGATATTAAAATAAATTACAGATCTGAACATAATGGCTGGGGGACTGAGGGTGGGGTGACTATCAAGGGCTTACAGGGTAGATCCAAGTGCATAGGTGATGCAGAAGGGAGATGGAATAGGAGAAATGAGGCTTAGTTTGGGAAAGCCTCTGAGAGGAGATACGATTTTCAGAGGGCTTTGAAGGTTGAGATAGTGGTAGTCAGACATATATGAAAGGGAGGGGGTTTCAGGCCAGAAGGAAGATGTGGGCAAGATGTAGGCAGCAAGATAGACATGACCAAGGTGCAGTGAGTAGGCATGGTTCAAATCTCCACAGGTGTGGGCAGGGATTTTCTCTCTTTACTGCTGAATTACACATTCCAAGTGCTTAGTATAGTGCTGTGCACACAGTAAATGTTCAATAATTACGATTGAATGAATGAATCTTCCACATTTCTGGGATCCACAAGGGAGGAGGCCAGGGTAACTTGTTGCTCCAGCATGAAAATGAGCAAACTCTGCCCAGCTCAAGAGTGGCAATCAGTCATAAAGCTCTAGCTTGCCCAAAACCTAAAATTTGGAAAAGAAGCAGCACATTTTTGGCTGCAGTAGCGAGCAGTCACCATTGGTGAGTGCTCAATAAATATCATTGATTGATTGACTGATCTAGGCAAGATTGCACTGCCAGATCATCTACTGCTCATATCTTAGAATTGTTGAATCTTTAACTTCTTACTGTAGCCTATACCTTCCTTGCAGGCAGGCAGGGATCACATCTACCAAAGCAGTTGTCTTGTACTCTCCCAAACCTTAACACAGTACTCTGCACACAGTAAGGGCTCAGTAAATACCAATGATTGATTGTTGCCTTGACATTTTGAATTTGAATATGTTGATTTTCTGTTGAGTGTGTCAGATTGTGGTTGTGAGCTACTTGCAAAGCAGGGACCAGATCTAAATGGACTTTTCATATATTCTCCCTAGTGCTTGATATGGAGCTTTACACTAGTTAGTGATTGAGATGACAGTGCTGAGTTAGATATTGGTGCAGGAAATCAGATTTGAAATTTGAATTGATACTCATCATATGATTACCAGAAATGTTTTACACTCCAACGAACAAGCATTGCACCATTAATAAGCTAAACTAGGTTCAAGAGGAAATTCAGTCATACTTCAGAGAGCAAAGTTTGTTTCTTTATTCTTTATTCTTACCCACTGCTAGTAGATTGGCTATAACCCTACAGGTATCAGAGAAATATTGATCCTCCTTAAGCTACTATCGTTCTACCAGAACAAGACATAAGCATGAGGAAAATAAAGTTCAGAGACCCAGCCCAGTGAGTATATTGATGACATTTTTGAGACCATATACAAAGTTCTTAAAAGTTATTTTAAAATGAATTTTTTCAACATGATTTTTTAAATCTCTACCTTACAAATAAATGAAATTCCCTTCATTGTGACACATTTCATGTACAATTAGAAGAAATAGTAACAGTAAAAATTAGAATTCCTCACCTGCCCTTCTTTGCTTTCTCTACCCTCTCTTTATTTTCCTCCACCCACTTAATAATCATTTTCTTCTCTCTTTTTCTTCTGGCCTTAGTCTCCTAATTTTTCCTTTCTGATAGGTCTTTTACTGTGTCACCTTCTACCATTTAGGTATTCACAATTACCCAGATGGCTTTACTTATCATTCTGCTATTTAATTCTGATAACTTCACTTGACGGCAAGCCTTCTGGCCCCTGCCTCTGACAGTCTTCTGATGGTTATCCCAGCAGGCTCCGGCTCTTGGCAGTCAGCCTAAGGGTGCCTCTGGGTCTCTTGTACACAGTTTGGGCCTGGGTTTTGCCCTGGTTTCCCTGAAACCTTATTTTCACTGAAATTCTGTTCAGATCCAATGAACACATTTTACACCCTGAGGGTTAAAAATCAGGTCCCTAACGTGAAATTTCAAAAATTACAATTACCAAACATCACAAGCAGAAAGTTAGCCCCTAATGTGGTATAATCATTATGGTACTTGTTAGGTGCTTACTCTATGCCAAGTTCTGTATGAAGAGCTGGGGCAGAAATAAGATAATCAGGTGGGGCAAAGTACCTGTCCCACATGGAATTCATGATCATAGCTTTCCTCTTCTCCCACTCCATTTGCATCACCCTGACCTGCTCCCTTTGTTCTTCCCTTGTCTCAGCCCCACAAAAATTATGTAAATATCTGTAATTTATTCATTTATTTTAATGTCTGTCTCCCTCATCTAGACTATAAGCTCACTATAGACAGGGAATGTGTCTATTTATTGTTGTATTGTACTCTCCCAAGCGCTTAGTACAGTGCTCTGCATACAGTAAGTGCTCAATAAATACAATTGAATCAGTGAATGAATGAATAGCAGGAGAATGTGGATGCTAGCATTGCCCCAGACCTACCCCTAACATTACCTCTAACCTGAAATATAATCATAAAAATAACCTAAACCCTAGTCTAACTAATAATACTAGCTAAATCAGATCCTGATTCCACTCACTTTATACTCTGAAGGCTCAGTTCATTGGTAACAAACTGCTTCTTTTTCTCTTTTAGAGTGTTATATTTTCCCAAACCCACCTCAAATGAAGAGGTTCCCACCTAAAATTCTTCCACCCTTGTTTAAAATGCTTGTGAAAATGCTTGTGAAAGATTTTACCTGAACCAACCCAAGCCCTCCCCCCACCACTCATTTTTTTAGCCTATGGAATTAATATATCATAGGTTGGCACCAGAAAATTTGGTGATGCAAAACCCTAAATAGTCTCCTAAAGTTCTAGAAGAGTCAGTGAAGCTCCTTATGTGCCTCACTTACCACCAGGAAGTGACTTGTTCATATGCCACAGAAGAACTCACTGAAAATTAATATTTGCTGACACCGCACAACACATACTGAAACCTAATTTCAGTTCCCTAGAAGCTTACAATTAATTTTAGCATCATAATTACATTTTAATCTCATTAAGCAGAAACTGTTCTTTTTACTGACAGTGTCATTTCAAATGAAATAAGGAAATGTGCAACTGGGTAAGATACAGTCACTGAGTTGGAGGAAGAAGCATCATGGCCTAGTGGAGAGAGCATTGGCCAGGGAGTCAGAGGCCCTGGGCTCTAATTCCAATTCTGCCAATTGCCTTCTGTTTTTTTGACCTTGGGCAAATCACTTAACTTCTCTGTGCCTCAATTCCCCTGTTCTTCCTCCTAATTAGAATAAGATCACATGCAAGTCAGAGATTGTGGCCAACCTCATTAACTTGCACCTATCCCAGAGCATATAACAGTGGTTGAACTATAGTAAGCACTTAACATCTACCATAAAAAGAAGGGATTATAATCTGAAACACAGGTAGATGTCATGTTGCTTCCAAGCCTGTGGAAAAAGAAACCTGTATTTGCAGTGTGATTGTTTGCAGTGCATTTGGAATGTACCCAAATGAGTAGGTGAATGACACGAAGGATAGCTATAAATGGAGAGAGACATACGAATATATTTCACCTACACGATTTTCTTTCTAAATGCAGTTTACAGCACCACACCTTCCTCAAGGCCGTTTTCATTGCTCTGTTCCTCAGCGTGTAGATGAGGGGGTTGAACATGGAGGCAATGATAGTGTAAAACAGAGCAAACACCTTATCCTTGGGGAAGGTCTGGGCCTGCCAGAGGTAAATGAAGATGCAGGACAAGAAAAGTAGTGCCACCATGGTGATGTGGGAAGCGCGGGTGGAGAGGGCTTTATGCCATCCGTCCTCAGACTGGCTAAAATGGTGACATAAGAGAAGATCAAGACTACAAATGAGATCAATACAATTGTCCCTGAATTAGCGAGGACTAAAAATCCAGTCACATCACTGTCTGAGCAGGCCAGTTCCAAGAGAGGGTAAACATCACAGAAATAGTGATCGATCTTATTGGGGCCACAAAAGGGCACAAAAATGTCAAGGAGCCGCTGAATGATGGAATTGAGAAATGCTCCTCCTCAGCACACTGCAACCATTGTGACACATGATTGTTCATGATCACCATATACTGCAAGGGTTTCCAGATGGCAATATAGCCTTCATAGGCCATCCCCACAAGGACTTCAACTCCACTAAATAAATGCATGGTAAAGAGTTGCATCATGCAGACCCCGAAGGAGATGGTTTTCTTCTCAGACAGCAAATCTCGGACCAGTTTGGGAATAACCACTGAAGTATAGCAGACATCCATAAGGAATAAATGACAGAGAAAGAAGTACATAGGCAGCTTGATAAGGGAACTGTCTCTGACGGTGATGAGGATGAGGAGATTCCCTAATAGGATTGCAACATAACAGAAGAGGAACAACCCTAAGCAGAATATCTGCAAATTTCTGTCACTGGACAGTCCTAAGAGAACAAATTATGTGACATTGTTCCTATTTTCCAAACTGGGAATAAGAATATTTATCTGAAATGATTGCAAAATGAAACACTGTAAATAACATTTAGAAAATTGCAGTTCATTGCACACATAATCGAATACAACTTACAATATTGTTTCAATGTGTGTGGGAACACTGCAAGAAAAATTTAATATCTTTGCTGAATATACACCCTTTCGTTTCCAGTGAGGTGAGAAAAATATGTATTTTAATTTATTAAGTGCTCACCATGTGCCAGGCATTGTGTTAAGAACCATAGTACAGGCTAATCAGATAGGAAACAGTCCTTCTCTCATACAGGGCTCACTATTTAAGAAGTAGGGAGAGGGAAAATTTTATCCCCATTTTACAGCTGAGAAAACTGAGGCACACAAGAAGAAGCCTGGCCTAATGGAAAGAGCATGGACCTGAGTGTCATGAGATTTGGATTCTAATTCCAGCTTGGCCACCTGCCTGCTGTGTGACCTTAACCAAATCATTTAACATCTCTGTGCCTCTGTTTCCTCATCTGTAAAATGTGGATTAAATCCTACCTCTCTCTTACCTAAACTGAGAGACCCAGATGGTATAGGGACTGTTTCTGGACTGATTATATTGCATCAACCCCAGCGCTTAGTGCAGTGCTTGGCAATAGTAAAGCTTTCACAAATACCTGATAAAAATAATGAAAATAAAATTATCCTTCATTTATTCCTGTGCATAACACAGAGTAAGTGCCTAATAAATACCCCATTATAAACAAAGCAGTTAATCGTATTCATTCATTCAATATTTACTGAGTGCTTACTGTATTCAGAGCACTGTACTAAGCACTTGGGAGAGTACACTATCACTGAATTGGTAGACACATTTGCTGCATTTTTATCAATATTGTTATTAAGAAATTGAGTGGCTTGTCCAAGGTCACCCAGCAGTCCAGCAGTCCAGGAGCAGAACTGAGACTAAAATCCAGGTCTCCCACTCACAACCCTAAGATCTTCTCACTGGCTTATTGTGGCCAACAATAAATATATGCCTCTAGATGTAATATCTGCCACATGAAGAGTTTTCAGAATTCCAGCAATCTGATTTCCTGTCTCTTACAAAGCCCATAATTCATGGGATTTCTTTAAGGACCACCTGATTAGGACCAAGAAATCACATGAAAGTGTTCAAGTGTTCATTCAAATATTTTTTAAACAGACTATGAGATCTGCCAAAATAATAATAATAATGATGATGGCATTTGTTAAGAGCTTACTATGTGCAAAGCACCGTTCTAAGTGCTGGGGAGATTCAAGGTGATCAGGTTGTCCCACGTGGGGCTCACAGTCGTAATCCCCATTTTACAGGTAAGGTAACTGAGGCACAGAGAAGTTAAGTGACTTGCCCAAGGTCACACAGCAGACATGTGGTGGAGCCGGGTTTCGAACCCATGACCTCTGACTCCAAAGCCCGTGCTCTTTTCACTGAGCCACGCTGCTTCTGTAAAGAAATTTGGCGGGTTAAAAAATGAGTCTGATCTGTCTCACATTATTTTAGAACTAAGACTGTGATTTAAATGAACACCAAAATTTACAATCCATGTTCACCTTCCTGAGGAGGTCTTTGCAGTATGGCTTTCTTTTTATACTAAAATGACTAGGGACCAGAAAAGGAAAAGTCCATGAAGTAAAGTATGAGATCTGAGGGATCAAGAGAGAATGCTCATGTTATACAAAAGAAAAAAAAAACTTAGTCTTTTGTTAGTCTTCCCACAGTGATGCATTTCTGTGTGCTTGGATCTTTATTTCCAGTCATGTGTACCAAGAGGTTTTTCACAGCTGCATCAGGACAGAACTCAAGTCTCAGTGGAATTTGAACCTTCTCAAATGATGGGGCAGTTTCCAAGAAACTGGAGTTTCTGAATCTTGAGTCATCTCTGGTTTCCCAGGAGTCAAATTTATTTCCTTGGGGCTGTCTGAAGTATGCACCCACCTATGTCTGATCTCAGAGGGAAAAAAAGACAACTACGTAATTTTCCCCCTCGACCCAGCAAATGTTTGGGGCAGAGCTTTCTTTGAGAAGAGTTTTGCCTAGAAGATGCAGCTAGATGTTAAAGATCCAGAAACCCTACCAGATCCCAAAGTTCCTGAAGATCTTCCTTTGAGACTGTGAGCCCCACGTGGGATAAGGACTATGTCCTACTCAATTTGCTTATATCCACCCCAGCACTTAGTACAGTGCCAGGCACATAGTAAGTGCTTAACACATATCATAATTAACATCGTTGTTATCAGAGGTGGTGGTGTAACAAACCTAGGAGATTTTCTTCACCACACTGAAAACAAGCTTCATAGGCACTGTTATCAATTCTTAAACTTTGTCCATATTTTTGACTATAATTGAATTATTTGCTGATCATTTTCTTCTCCCCAAATTATACCTTCTTAACTACCCACTTGTTTCCTTTGTGGCCATCCATACCAATTAGGCACACAAAGATTAATAAATGTATGCTATTAACTACTTATCCATCTTTTCATGTTATTTTTCATCCAATTGGAAATTATTCTTTTCCAATAATCCCAATACATTGTAAGGTCTTTTGAGTGCAGAGATCACATCTTTTACCTCTATTGTACTCCCTCAGTTATTTAGAATAATATTCTGCACACAGCACTCAATAAATACTATAGATTGACTGTTTCATGAGCCAGTTACAAAAAGCAAATGTATAACCCTAACGGTCAGCTTAAGGAATAAACGTTCATTCATTCTTGTTAATAGTTCTTATCTTCGAACTATTTCATTCCACCAGTTGGCTACATAATTATGCAGTTATGAAAACACTGAAGGAACTCTTAAAACAAAAACAAGAAAACACCATATAGAGGAACTGGTAAAGTAATAAGTAACATAAATCTTGTGGTGTTGGGCCATTATATTCCTTAATGTATCTAGACCCAAATGCGTTGGTGTAAGTGGAGCTAGGTTTCAAGGCCAGGGTCTAGTAGAAGATCAGGATTTATGTTAGTGCTCTTAAACTTTATCTGGTCCTCTAAATTATGTTTTCTTGTTTTTGTTTTTTTGTTTGTTCTTTATCTCCTTTCTATCCATCTAGATTGTATGGTCTGTGGGCAGGGATCGTGTCTACCCGACTTGGTTGTACTGTACACCTCCAAATGCTCAGTACAGTGCCGTGCACATGGTAAGCACTCAATAAGTAATAATGATAATAATGGTCTTTGTTAAGCACTTACTATGGGTCAAGGACTGTATTAAGCACTGGAGTGTTTACAAGCAAATGGGTTTGGATACAGTCCCTGTCGCTCATGGGGCTACCAGGTTCGATCCCCATTTTCCAGATGAGGTAACTGAGGCCCAGAGAAGTGAAGTGACTTGCCCATGTTCACAGAGCAGATAAGTGGTGGATCTGGGATTAGAACCCAGGACCTTCTGAATCCCAGGCCCATGCTCTAGCCACTACACCATGCTGTTGCTTCCCCCCAAAAATGATAGGTTGAATGCTAGTAATAATAATGGCATTTATTAAACACTTACTATGTGCAAAGCACTGTTCTAAGCGCTGGGGAGGTTACAAGGTGATTGGGTTATCCCCTAGGAGGCTCACAATCTTAATCCCCATTTTACAGATTAGGTAACTGAGGCACAGAGAAGTTTAGTGACTTGCCCAAAGTCACACAGCTGACAGTTGGCGGAGCCGGGATTCGAATCCATGAACTCTGACTCCAAAGCCCGATGCTCTTTCAACTGAGCCACGCTGCTACCCCATTTATAGTAAGCAGAGGACTCCTCAAAGCTAAGTCCTGTTCAGAGCCTGCACTGCATCGTCAGGCTCTCTTCAGCTGAGACTGATCCGGCCCGGTTCCCCTTGGCTCCTAGATGTCCAGCCAGGCTCTGCCTGGGTCTCCTCAGCTCTCTTGGGGCCAGCTCTGCCCTGCTCCAACGTGCTTTTCTCTGTCTCTTCAGGGTGCCACCCCACACATCTTAGGGAAGCCAGTTTGATGCTGCATCCCAATTATCTCCTGGGACCTAAACCCAACTTGAAATGTAGCATAAATTCAATCATTCAATTCATTCAATCAATCATATTTATTAAGCACTTAGTGTGTACAGAATGCTGTTTTAAGTGATTCAGAGCGTACAATATAACACTGAACAGACAAATCCCAGTCATAGTCTTAACTTTGCAGAGTGACCTAGTGGATAGAACATGGGTCTGGGAGTCAGAAGGAGCTGGGTTCTATTTCTGCCCCTGCTACTTGCTGGCAATGTAATGTTGGGCAAGTCATTCAGCTTCTCTATGCCTTAGTTACCTCACCTGTAAAATGGATTTTAAGCCTGTGAGCCACATGTGGGACATGGACTGTGTACAACCTGATTAGAATGTATCTTCCCCAGCACTAAAATACTGTGCCTGACACATAGTAAGCTCTTGACAAATGTCATTAAAAAAAAACACTGAATGTTAACACCCATCATCATGCTTCAGTTAATCAACTGATATTTTACCTGCCAATGAGGGGTAAATAAGTTTCAGGTTATAACATAAAACGGTAACAAGGATATCTGAACATTCTCATGCGGGCATTTCCTTATTGCCCCTTTGACATCTAAATCTTAATCTTCAAACTCCATGGATAAGTACATTATCATCTCTAGACTTTTGACAGTTACGTTTCTCAGTATTTATTACCCGTTCTGGTAGGTTTTACATTTTTCCCATTATCAGCAACCATCTCCCCATTCTGAGTTTCTTTCTCTTTCAAGTCCTAAATCCTTACATCGCAGGTTCAACTGCAGAAGAAGGTACACCTAGAACATTCGATCTACACGCACTCCCCTTGGTGACCTCATTTGCCTCCCATGGCTTCAACTATCATCTCTACGCTGATGACACCCAGATCTACATCTCTGCCCCTGCTCTCTCCCCCTCTCTCCAGGCTCGCATCTCCTCCTGCCTTCAGGACATCTCCATTTGGATGTCTGTCCGCCACCTAAAGCTCAACATGTCGAAGACTGAACTCCTTGTCTTCCCTCCCAAACCTTGCCCTCTCCCTGACTTTCCCATCTCTGTTGACGGCACTAACCATCCTTCCTGTCTCACAAGCCCGCAACCTTGGTGTCATCCTCGACTCTGCTCTCTCATTCACCCCCTCACATCCAAGCCGTCACCAAAACCTGCCGGTCTCAGCTCCACAACATTGCCAAGATCCGCCCTTTCCTCTCCATCCCAACCGCTACCCTGCTCGTTCAAGCTCTCATCCTTTCCCGTCTGGACTACTGCATCAGCCTTCTCTCTGATCTCCCATCCTCGTGTCTCTCTCCACTTCAATCCATACTTCATGCTGCTGCTCGGATTATTTTTGTCCAGAAACACTCTGGGCATATCACTCCCCTCCTCAAAAATCTCCAGTGGCTACCAATCAATCTGCGCATCAGGCAGAAACTCCTCACCCTGGGCTTCAAGGCTCTCCATCACCTCGCCCCCTCCTACCTCACCTCCCTTCTCTCCTTCTACAGCCCCAGTCCACACCCACCGCTCCCTCCACCGCTGATCTCCTCACCGTACCTCGCTCTCGCCCGTCCCACCATTCGACCCCCCGGCCCACATCATCCCCCGGGCCTGAAATGCCACTCCCTCTGCACATCCACCAAGCTAACTCTCTTCCTCCTTTCAAAGCCCTACTGAGAGCTCACCTCCTCCAGGAGGCCTTCCCCAGACTGAGCTCCCTCCTTCCTCTTCCCCTCCTCATTCCCCCCGCCCTACCTCCTTCCCCTCCCCACAGCACCTGTATATATGTTTGCACATATTTATTGCTCTATTTATTTTACTTGTACATATTTACTATTCTATTTATTTTGTTGATGATGTAAATCTAGCTTTACTTCTATTTATTCTGATGACATGACACCTGTCCACATGTTCTGTTTTGTTGTCTGTCTCTCCTTCTGGACTGTGGGCTCATTGTTGGGTAGCGACTGTCTCTATATGTTGCCAACTTGTACTTTCCAAGCGCTTAGTACAGTGCTCTGCACACAGTAAGCACTCAATAAATACGATTGAATGAATGAATGAATGAATGGCTTTTTAAAAATGTTATTTGAGTTGCTACTATGTTCCAGGTACAGTACTATGTGCTGGAGTAGATACAAGATAATCAGGTTGGACACAGTCTATATCACACATGAGGCTCACTGTCTCAATTCTCATGTTACAGGTGAGGTAACTAAGATTCAGTGAAGGTAAGTGACTTACCCAAGATCACACAGCAGCCAAGTAGCAGGAACAGGATTAGAACACAAATCCTAGGCTCGTGCTCTTTACACTAGGCAACAATGCCTCCCATTTAAAATCCTAAATTCCACCTCCCCTATGTCTGAAAAGAGTTTTCAAACCCCCCTCTGTTCCTCACCTACCAGCAGGGAGGGACTGAGGCAATTTTATGAGTAGAACCCACTGAAAACACTGCTTTGCATATAAACATAAAATAGAGACCGTAAGTGCTGAAACCTAAGTCTATCACTGCACAGCACATATCAAATATGTAATTCCCCCTCCCTGAAGCTTACAATTAATTTCAACATCAATTGAAGACCATAATTATCTTTCCATCCCACTGAGCAGGAGTTATTCCTTTTTCTGAAAACATTGTACCTAAATGGCATAAGACAATGAATGGCTGAATTAAGTATAGACATCGAGGTAGAGGAAGGGATGTTTACAGTATGATAAACAATTACACTCCATATTTCCCCTGACCCTAGGAGTAAAATCGTGTCAATTGTACAGAAAAGAGCTGGTTAGATAGAATAAGCCAAATCCAGGAGGGGGAGGAGATGTAGACATCTGTTTCACTTGGCTGATTTTCCTTCCAAATGCAGATTCCATTCATTCATTCAATCGTATTTATTGAGCACTTCCTGTATGCACCACACTGTTCTAAGTGCTTAGAAAGTACAATTTTGCAACAGACAGAGACAATCCCTACCCAACAACGGGCTCACAGTCTAGAAAGTGGAGGTGGAGACAGACAACAAAACAATAACATCAATAACACCAAAATAGATAAATAGAATTATAGATATATACACATCATTAATAAAATAAATAGAATAATAAATATGTACAAATATACACAAGTCTGTGGGGTGTAGAAGGGGGTAGAGCATAGGGAGGGAGTAGGGGCAATGGGGAGGGGAGGAGGAACAGAGGAAAAGGGGGACAAAATGCTAGCTGAGAATGGGTAAAGATAAATGGGAAATTACCTAGTGGCTTCAACCCCTAAGAATCGATCATATTTACTGAGCACTTTCTGTGCAGAAGAGCACTGTACTAACCTCTAATGCTATAGTGGTAAAGAGCACTTTAAAATAGGGCACCTTCCTAAATAGCAGCACTCTACAAATGTTTTGCTTAGGGCAATCAAAAATACTGCTCAACCAATGTCTCTGCCTTTGCTCTTGTCTTTATTTAACTCCTTCGCTTTAGTTGGGTGTCATCTCCAACTCTGCCTTCTGCTGTTGTGTGTGCCAGTTTCAAATAAGTCAGTCAGTCAATGGTAATTGTTATTACTATTATTAATATTCCAACACCACACCGTTCTCATGGCCGTTTTCATCTCTCTGTTCCTCAACGTATAGATGAGGAGGTTGAACATGGGGGTAATGATGATGTAAAACAGAGCAAACACCTTATCCTCGGGGAAGGTCTGGGCCAGCCAGAGGTAAATGAAAATGCAGGTCAAGAAGAGCAATGCCACCACGATGATGTGGGAAGTGCAGGAGGAGAGGGCTTTGTGTCGTCCTTCCGAAGAGCAGGTCCTCAGACTGGCTAAAATGGTGACATAAGAGAAGACCAAGACTATAAACGAGATCAATGCAATTGTCCCTAAATTGGAGAGGACTAAAAATCCTATCACGTCAGTATCTGTGCAGGCCAGTTCCAGGAGAGGGTAAACATTGAAGAAATAGTGATCAATATTATTGGGGCCACAGAAGGGCAAAAAAATGATAAGGAGCCACTGAACGATGGAATGAAGAAATCCTCCTCCCCAGTGCAATGAAACCATTGTGGCACACTGCTGCTTGTTCATGACAACCACATAGTGAAAGGGAAGAGTCTGTAGATGACAAAATAGCAATCATAGGCTATCCCCACGAGGATGAAGATCTCAACCCCACCAAATAATTGCAGGTAAAGAGCTGCACCATGCAGTCACGGGAAGAGCTGGTTTTCTTCTCAAACAGAGAATCTCTGACCAGTTTGGGAGTTACTGCGTAAGTGTAGCAGAGGTCCATGAGGTACAAGTGGCAGAGGAAGAAGTACATGGGCTGTTTGAGGAGGGAACTGCCTCTGACAGTGATGAGGATGACGAGATTCCCCAAGAGGATTGGAAAGTAACAGGAGAGGAACAGCCCAAAGCAGAATATCTGCAAATTTCTGTCACTGGACAGACCTAAGAGAACAAATTCGATGACGTTGTTCCTATTTTACATCCTGAGAATGAGGCATATTTACCTAAATAACATTTAGGAAATTGCAGTGCCCGGTTTATTCTATTTATAATTTCATTCTACTTATAATTTAATACGACTTACAATACTCTGTCGATGCATATGAGAACACTGCAAGAGAAATTTTATATCTGTTCTGGGTATACATCTCTTTCATTTCTAGTTAGATGATAAAAATATGTTTTTTATTCAGTAAGTGCTCACCATGTGCCAGGCATTGTGTTAAGTACAAGAATGCAGGCTAATCAGATAGGAAACAGTCCTTCTTCCATATAAGGTTCACAAACTAAGAAGTAGGGAGAGGGGAAATTTTAGAACAATTTTGCAGTGGAGAAAAATGAGGCACAAGTGAAACAGCCTGGTCTAATGGAAAGGGCACAGGCCAGCGAGTCACAAGATTTGTGTTCTAATTCCAGCTCTTCCACATGACTGCTGTGTGACTTTGACCAGCTCATTTAACGTCTCTGTGTCTCAGTTTCCCCATCTGTAAAATGGAGATTAAATTCTACCTCCCTCCTACTTAGACTCAGTGCCCCCATTTTTTAATGTTATTTGTTATGTGCTTACTATGTGCCAGACACTGTTCTAAGCACTGGGATAGGTACAAACTAATCAGATTGAACAGGGTCTGTTTCCCACATGTTGACATGTTGAAGCAGCTTGACTTAGTGGAAAGAGGCCGGGGGTGGGAGTCAGAGGTCATGGGTTCTAACCCGGCCTCTGCCACTTGTCAGATGTGTGACTTCGGACAAGTCTCTTAAATTCTCTGTGCCTCAGTTATCTCATCAGTAAAATGGGGATTAAGACTGTGAGCCATGATTACTTTGTATCTTACCGCAATGTTTAGAAGAGTGCATGGCACATAATAAACACTTAACAAATGCTTTCATTATTATTATCATTATTATTATGTTAAATGATTTACCCAAGGTCAAGCAGCAGACAAGTGGCAGAGCCAGGATTAGAATGCTGACTCCCAGGCCCATGCTTTGTCCACTAGGTCACACTGCTTGTCTGCACAGATGATCTTTTATCTATCCTAATACTTAGTACAATGCTTAGCACATGGAACTTAACAAATACCTTAATAATTATAATAACAAAATAATTATTCTGAATTTATTCCTGTGTATAACACAGTGCAAATGCTTAATAAATACCATAACTACTATAAAACAAGCAATCAATCCTATTTATTGAGCGCTTACAATGTGCAGAGCACTGTACTAAGCACATTGGAAAGTACAATGTAACAGAGTTGATACACACATTTCCTGCTCAGTTATTATTAATATCATTATTAAGAGATTGAGTGGCTTGTCCAAGATCAACCAGCAGTCCAGGAGCAGAGCAGGAACTAATAATAAGGACAATAATAACAATAATAATTACGGTACTTGTTAAGCTAAGCACTTACTAAGTGCCAAACACTGTTCTAAGCTCTGGCGTACATACAAGTTAATGAAGTTTAATATAGTCTCTGTCCCACATGGGGTTCGCATTCCTAATCCCCATTTTACAGATGAGGTATCTGAGGTACAGAGAAGTGAAGTGATTTGTCCAAGGTCACACAGTAGCTATGTGGTGGAGGTAGGAATAGAACCCAGGTCCTTCTGACTCCCAGGCCTGTGCTCTATCCACTAGGCCATGCTGCTTCCCATATCCAGGTCTCTCTCTCCCAGTCCTATCATCTTTCCACTGGGCGATAGTGTCCAGCAATGAATATATTCCTCTAGAGATCATATCTGTTGCGTGAGACAATACAGTATGTGGAAAAGCAGCATAGCACAGTAGCAAGAGCCCGGGGTTGGGAGTCAGAGGTCATGGGTTCTAATTCCGGATCTGCCACTTGTCAGCTGTGTGAATTTGGGCAAGTCATGTCACTTCTCTAGGCCTCAGTTCCCTCATCTGTAAAATGGGGATAAGACTGCTGATCCCCAAGTGGGACACCTGATTACCCCCTGTGTCAAACCCCAGTGCTTAGAACAGTGCTTGGCACATAGTAAGTGCTTAACAAATACCAACATTGTTATTATTATTATTGTTAGAAATTTCAGAATTCAAACAATCTGATTTCCTGTTTCTAATAAATCCCACTCTCCTTTGAATCCCACCTTTTTCATGACAGTAGAGTTTGTGTATGCTGATGAATCTTAGAGCTTAGAGCTAGAGAGTTATTTTCTCATCGAGGTTACCCATATGGAAAGGTCTAAGCCAAAGAATCAGACAAAGTTGATTCACCTATGCTTGGCAGCAGCAACACAGAAAGAAGGCAATAGAAAAGAACTTCCATATTTTTGACCAAGAAAACTCTATGGACTACAAATCAGAACAGAACAGTTCAGAAGAAAATGGAATGTTCTGGAGAAGACGTATCCAAGGAGTCACACCATGGGTCAGAAACGACTCAAGAGCATTCGACAACAGCAATAAAGCCCATAAGTCATGGGATTCCTTTAAGGGCCACCTGATTAGAACCAAGAAATCACATGAGGGTGTCTATTCAGAAATTTTTTAAACAGTCCTGGAAATCTGCCAAATGAGAAACGGTGGGCTAAAAAAATGGATTTTATCTGTCTCACAATATTCCATAATTACAATTGTGATTTTGGGGAAGACCAAAATTCACAATCCGTGCTCAATTTTCCAAGGAGAGTCAGCTAATTCAAACCTAGGTCCTTGCAATTTGGTTCATTTTCATATTAAAACGACTAGGGACCTGCACAGGAAAAGTCCATTAATTTTGACTGAGAAATTGAGAAAACTCTGTTATAAAAAAGGAAAAAAAAAAACCTTACCCCTTTGTTAGTCTGCCCCCACAATGATGCATTTCTTTGTGCTTGGATCTTTATGTCCAGCCAAGGGAAACAAAACAGTTTTCAGAGCTGCATCAGGACAGAAATCAAGTGGAAGTCCAACCTTCACATTGGATAGAGACAGTTTCCAAAACACTGATGTTTCTGAATCTCGAGGCATTTTTGGTTTCCCAAGAGTCAAATTTATTTCCTTGGGGCTGTCTGAGAAGTTCAACCTCACCTACCTACTATGTCTGAGTTCAGAGCAAAAAAAAAAAAAAAAAAAAGAAAGACAACTCTAAAGTTTTCCCCTTGGACCCAGCAGATTTTTGGTGCAGAGCTATCTTTGGAAAGATACTTTGCCTAGAAGACCCAGATATTAAAGCAATATATTTTAAAGATCCAGGGACTCTGCCAGTTCCCAAGGTCCCTGAAGATCTTCCTTATCAGAGGTAGTCACGGAACAAATCCAGGAACTTTTCTTCACCATGTTGAAAAGGAGTTTGAGCTTTGTAGGCTTCGTAGGCACTGCTATCATTTCTATAACTTTACCCATATTTTCGATTATAATTTAACCATTTGCTGATTATTTTCTTCTCCCCCAGATTATACAGTCTCAACAACCCAGTCTGTTTATTTGCACTCTCAGCCAGCCATAACACTTAGACACTATTAAGTAACTTAATGATTCATTTAACCATCTTTCAATTTTCGTTTTCAATCAATTGGAAGGTTATGCCTGTACCTCTTACTATCAATAGAGTGCGAGTTCCTTGAGGTCAGAGATCATGTCTTTTATCTTTATTATACTCCCTCAAGGTTTGTGCTCTGCTTACAGTCACTACTCAGTAAATGCTATAGATTGATTGCTTTATGAGCCAAAGAAAGCATAAGATAACCAAAATGGTCAACATAAAGGATAAAAGTTCATTTGCTTTTAAATTTCAAACTATTTCATTCTACAAGTTGGCTACAGAACTATGCAGTTATGAAAACATTGAAGAAACTCACAAATCATATAGCTAAGTTATTTTGTTTAAAAAGAAGCTGGTAAAAATTCCCTTTGGAAATACTAAAATTTACATTCATTCATTCACTCATTCATTCATTCAGTCATATTTTTTGAGTGCTTACTGTGTGCAGAGCACTGTACTAAGCGCTTGGGAAGTACAAGTTGGCAACATATAGAGATGGTCCCTACCAAACTACGGGCTCACAGTCTAAAACCCTGGTTTACCTATTTCTAAATAATGTCTTTCCAAGTGGTCTTTAAATTATTTTAGAATCAAAGAATCAACTGGAAATTTACTCATGGAGTTCGTGTCTCCCTCCAGAGCACAACCCACTCCAGAAACGTGGAGCAAAGAGCAGGTCATAAACACACAGACCAGCCGTGAGTGGAGATGGTCTCCTCCAAGAGGCCTGCCCTTAATAAACTCTCTCTTCATTTACCTTCCCCACCCTCCCCTCTGCAATGATTCTGCACGTGGCTGTGTACTTCTTAAGAACATTGGTTTTCACCCCAGCCCCCATCATTTATGGTACAACTTCTTATGCGCTAATGTTTCCCCAGCTGTAATTTATTTTAATGTCTATCTCCCCTGTAAACTGTCAGCTTACTGTGGACAGGGGTAATGTCTACCAATTCTGTTGTACTGCACTTTCCCAAGTGCTTAGTAAAGTGGTTTGCACACAGTAAACACTCAATAAATACAACTTAAGGAAGCCTGTGTGTACTTTCCAAGTGCTTTGTACAGTGCTCTGAACACAGTAAGTGCTCAATAAATACAATTGAATGAAATCAGTGAATGCTCTGCACATGATAAGTGCTCAATAAACACGATTGATTGATTGATTGATTAATGTCACCCCCTCTTGAACTCAAGTATTGTGGTACTATCACCCAGCACTGTTTTTCCAAGGGAACACTAATAAGCATTATGGGACTTGTTAAACGCTATGTGCCAAACACTGTCCTAAGAACTGGGGTAAAAAGGATTTAATCTGGTTGGACACTGTCCCTTTCCTACATAGGACCCATACTCATCCCCCTTTGGCAGATGTGGTCACTGAGGCACAAAGAAGTGAATTGATTTGCCCAGGTTCACACAGCAGGCAAGGAGCAGTGCTGGGATTAGAACCCAGGTCCTTCTGACACCCAGGCCCATGTTCTATCCCGTAAGCCATGCTCCAGCCCTCCAGGTGTCAGAGGGAACCACGGTCTTCTCTCATACCCTCCCAAATTCCTGTTCCCTTTTTAAAGGTTCTCTATAGTGACTGAAGGTCTAAGAGAAGTAATAGTTAGAAATGTGATATTTGTTAAGTGTTCACTACGTACTCAAAATTGTATTGAGCACTTGGGTAGATATAAAATAATCAGCTCAGACACAGTCTCTGTCCCTCATAGGACACACAGACTAAGTAGGGAGAGGAACAAGCATCAAATTGCCATTTTATGGATGAGTAAACTGAAACACAGAGAAGTTAAGGGATGTGCCCAAGGTCACATGGCAAGTAAGTGAACATTATTATTATCATTATTATTATTATGGTATTTGCTATGTGCTTATGGTATGGATACAAGCCACCCTCTGCTCCTTAAGGGAAGCTGGGGTTGACATTGTATTCCAGTTCTCTCTTGGGATCTAAATCCAACTTGAAATCTAGGCCAAATTGCAACCAGAGCTCTAGTTTGAGTCATAGTCCTAACTCTTGTGGCATGGCCTAGTGGATATAACATGGGCCTGGGATTCAGAAGGAACTGGAATCTTATCCTGGCTCTGCCACTGGATGTGTGTGACATTGAGCAAGTCACTCAACTTCCCTGTGCCTCAGTTACATCACCCCTAAAATGGGGATTAAGACTGTTAGTTCCATGTGGGACACAGACTGTGTCCAATTTGATTAGCTTGTATCTACTGCAGGGCTTAAGTTCAGTGCCTGGCACATAGCAAGTGCTTAACAAATACCATTAGAAAAAAAATAAAAGAAAAACTCTGACCACACTACCACCCATCATGCTTGCAAAAGTCATCTTGTAGTCAGTACAATACTGATTGTTTACCTGCCATGTGAGGGGCAAACTGCCTTCACATTATAACATAAAACTGCAATAAGGATATCTGAACATTCTCATGGGGATAGTTCCTTATTGTTCCTCTTACTTCTACATCATATTTTTCAAACTCCATGGATAGACACATTATTGTCTCCATCATTCTGAAAGCTACATTTTCTGAAAGCTTCATTTCCCAATATTTATCTTCTATTCTATTCTATTTTCCATTTTATATTATTTAATGGCAGCCATCTCCATATTCTCGGTTTTTTTTATTTCGAATCCTAAATCCTCACATCACAGTTTCAATCACAGTATAATGTACCACTGAGAACGTTGCCCCCTTTCCTTAAGTGAAAAATATGAACTCAAGTAAGTCCTTTCCATTGAGCAATTCCAGGACTCCCCAACTTGTTTAAAAGACCACATCCTGATGAATGAGTCCCTTAGCAATATTATGCACCAATTATATACATTAAGCAATGTAAAGATGATTTTTAATCATCTTTTTTAAGTGCTTAACATGTGCCAGACCCTGAACTAAGTGCTGGGGTAGATATAAGATAATCATTTTGGACACAGTCTAGATTCCACCTGGGCTCAGTATCAATTTCCATTTTACAGATGAGGTAAATGAGGCACACAGAAAGAAGTTAAGTGAGTTGCCCCAAGTCACACAGCAGGCAAGTGGCAGAAACAGGATTAGAACCTAAATCCTCTGACTACTAGACTTGTGCTCTTTCCACTAAGCACACTACTTCCTATTTAAAATCATAAATGCTGCCCCCTCCATATCTGAGAAGAGTTTTCAACCCCAGTTCTATGCCTCATCTACCAGCAAGGAGAGACTGAGACAACTGTATAAGTAGAACCCACTGAGAACCCTGCTTTGCACATAAGCATTTAATAGAAACTATATTTGCTAAAACCCACACTTGCCATTGCTGCACAGCACACATCAAAGATGTAACTCTCTCTCCCTAGAAGCTTACAATTAATTTTAACATCACCTGAACACTGTAAATAACTTTCCATCCCATTAAGCAGTACTTATTCCTTTTTTTGAATATATTTTATTTGAAATGGTACAGGATCATGGATGGCTGTTTTAAATATAGGCACTGAGGTGGAGGAAGGGATTCCTTCATTCATTCAATCGTATTTATTGAGCACTTACTGTGTGCACAGCACTGTACTAAACGCTTGGAAAGTACAGTTCAGCGATAGATGGAGACAATGCCTACCAAACAATGGGCTCATAGTTCAGAAGGGGGAGACAGACAACAAAACAAAACAAGTCGACAAGCATCAATAGCATAAAAATAGATAAATATAATTATAGATATATACACATCATTAATAAAGTAAATAAAGTAATAAATCTGTACAAATATACAAAAGTGTTGTGGGGCAGGGAAAGGGGTAGAGCAGAGGAAAAGGGAGGCCCAGTCTGGAAAGACCTTGTGGAGGAGGTGACTTCTTAGGAGGGCTTTGAAGAGGGGAAGAAAGCTAGTTTGGCAGATATAATATGATGGTATTTGTTAAGTGCTTACTATGTGCAAAGCACTGTTCTAAGCGCTGGGGGGATGCAAGGTGATCAGGTTGTCCCACAGGGGGCTCACAGTCTTAATCCCCATTTTACAGATGAGGTAACTGAGAGCCAGCGAAGTTAAGTCACTTGCCCATAGTCACACAGCTGACAAGTGGCGGAGGTGGGATTTGAGCCCATGACCTCTGACACCAAAGCCCGTGCTCTTTCCACTGAGCCACGCTGCTTCTCTAGTGAAGCAGATGTGAGGGAGGAGGACATTCCAGGCTTTCCAGGCTGTATTGCATATAGGCATTGAGGTGGAGGAAGGGATGTTTACAGTCTGATAAACAGTAAAATTTCTGGTTTCTCCTGAGCCTAAGAGAAAACCTGGGTTGATTGTACAGAGAAGAGTTAGGTGGGTAGAATAACCCAAATGCAGGAGGGAAAGATAGGAGATGTGGACATCCATTTCACCTGTCTGATTTTCCCTCCAAATGTGGCTTCAAACACCACACCTTTCTCATGGCTATTTTCCTTTCTTTGTTCCTAAGAGTGTAGATGAGGGGGTTGAACATGGAGGTGATTATGGTGCAAAACAGAGCAAACACCTTATCATCGAGGAAGGTCTGGGCTGGCTGGAGGCAAATGAAGAGGGAGGGCAAGAAAAACAATGTCATCATGGTGATGTGGAAAGCGCAGGTGGAGGGGACCTTGCGACATCTTTCCAAAGAGTGGGTCCTCAGACTGGCTAAAATGGTGACATAAGAGAAGACCAAGACTGCATAAGTAACCAACACAATTGTCCGTGTCTTGGCAAGGACTAAAAATCCAGTCACATCAGTATCTGAGCAAGTCAATTCCAGAAGACGGTAAACATCGCAGAAATAGTGATCAATCTTATTTGGGCCACAGAAGGGCAAAAAAATGACAAGGAGCCACTGGACCATGGAATGGAGAAATGGTCCTCTCCAGCACACTGCAACCACTATGGCACACTGCTGCATGCTCATGACAACCACATAGTGTAAGGGTTTGCAGATAGCAACATAGTGATTGTAGGCCATCCCCACGAGAATGAAGATCTCAATCCCACCAGATAAGTGCAGAATGAAGAGTTGCATCATGCAGTGGCCGAAAGAGATGGTTTTATTCTCAGACAGCAAATCTCTGACCAGTTTGGGAGTTACCGTGGAAGTGTAGCAGAGGTCCATGAGGGACCAGTGGCAGAGGAAGAAGTACATGGGCTGTTTGATGAGGGAACTGCACCTCTGACAGTGATGAAGATGACGAGAGTCCCTAAGAGGTTGGGAAAATAACAGGAAAGGAATAGCCCAAAGCAGAATATCTGCAAATTTCTATAATTGGACACGTGAAAGAACAAATTCTGTGATGTTGTTCTCCTATTTTCCATCGTAGGAATGAGGAATATTTACCTGAAATGATTGCAAATGAAGTTCAGAAAAGTTCAGTGACCAATTCATTCTACTTATAATTGAAAATGACTTACAATTGTGTGTCGATATATATGAGAACACGGCTAGAGAAATTTTTTCTCTTTGCTGAATGTACATCCCTTTCATTTCTAGTGCGTTGATAAAATTTTTTTATTTATTAAGCCCTTACCATGTACCAGACATTGTGCTAAGTACCAGATAATCAGATAAGGAAACAGTTCTTCTCCCATATATGGCTCACAGTCTGAGAAGTAGGGAGAGTGGGAATCCTATCCCCATTTTACAGCAGAGAAAACTGTAGTACTACAGAAGTATACCAGAACGAAGAGGGTCCTGGGAGTCATGAGATTTGGATTCTAATTCCAGCTCTGCCATCTCCCCGTTGTGTGACCTTGTCCAAATTATTTAACATCTCTGTGCCTCAATTTCCTCATCTCTAAAATGGGGATTAAATCCTTCCTCCTTCCTAGTTAAATTTAGAGCCCCAGATGTTACAGGTAGTGTTCCTGGAATGATTATCTTGTATCTACCCCAGCGCTTAGTGCCGTGCTTTGCATATAGTATGACCTTAACAAATACCCCAACAAAAATATTAGTGATAATAATTCTCCTGCATCTATTCTTGCATATAACACAGAGTAAGTGCCTAACAAATACCGTTATATATCAAGAAATCATATTTATTAAGTGCCTAATGTTTGCAGAACACTGTACTAAGTTCTTGGGAGAGTACCATATCACTGAATTGGTAGACACATTAGCTTCCTGACTGTTATCAATACCGTTACTAAGAGATTGAGTGGCTCAAGGTCATACAGCAGTCCAGCAGTCCAGGGGCAGATATGGAATTAAAATCCAAGTCTTCCACTAGCAGTAGCATGATCATCCCACTGGGCCATGGTGATCAACAATAAATATATTCCTCTAGAGATCATATCTGTCACGTGAGAAGGTTTCATAATACCAACAATCTCTAATAAAGCCCATCATTCACGAGATTCCTTTAAATACCACCTGATTAGAACCAATAAATAACATGAAAGTGTTTATTGAGACATTTTTGAAGCCCTCTTTGAGATCTTCCTAAAGAGAAATGGCTAGTTAAAAAATGAGTTATCTATCTCATGATCGTTCAGAAATAAGCTTGTGACCAAAATTTACAATCCATGCTCAACATTCCAAAGAGAGTCAGCCATTCTGAACCAAGATCATAGCAATCTGGCTTTCATTTCATAGTAAAATGACTAGGGACCTGCACAGGAAAAGTCCAGGAACCAAAGGATGAGAACTGAGAGATAAAGAGAAAATTCTCATGGTGTATTAAAGAAAAAATAAACTTAACCATTTGTTAATCTTCACACAGTGATGCATTTCTGTGTGCTTGGATCTTAATTTCCAGTCATGTTAACCAAAAGTCTTTTCAGAACTGCATGAGACCAGACTTCAGATCTCAGTGAAAGTCCAACCTTCACAATGGATGGAGGCAGCTTCCAAGAAATTGGAGTTTCTGAATCTTGAGTCATCTCCAGTTTCCCGAGAGTAAAATTTATTTCCTTGAGGCTGTCTGAGTCATGCAACCTCACCCACCTATGTTTGAGGGGGAAAAAAAGGAAAGAAACGCAACTGCAAAGTTTTCCCCCTTGACCCAGCAATTGCTTGGTGTAGAACTATCTTTGGGAAAATCCTTGCCTGCAGGTCCCAGCTGTTAAAGCAAAACAGGTACAGGAACTCTGCCAGCTCCCAAGTCAAAGTCCCTGAAGATCTCTCTTATCAAAGGTGGAGGTGGAACAAACACAGGAACTTTTCTTCATCAAATTGAAAACAAGCTATAGTACAGTTTCATAGGCACTGCTATCAATTCTATAACTTTGTCCATATTTTTGACCATACCTGAACTCTTATTTTCTTCTCCCCAGATTAAACCCTCTCAACTACCTACTCAGTTCATTTGCACTAATAGCCATCCATACCCCTTAGGCACACAGAGATTAATGTGCACTATTATTTAAGAATTTAATGATTCATTTGTCCATCTTTCCATTTTATTTTTCATCTAATTGGAAATTATTCTGTGCCAGTCACCTCCAAAAGATTGTAAGATCTTTAAGGGTAGGAATCAAGTCTTTTACCTTTACGGCGCCCTCTCAAGACCTTAGGGTTGTGCTCTGCATAATATCAACATTCAATAATTACTATAGATTGATTGCTTCATGAGCCAGTTACAGAAAGCAAATGTATAACCTTAATGGTCAGCATAATGGGTAGGCATTCATACATTCTTTAACTTCCAACTATTTCATCCTACCAACTGGCTACAGAATGATGCAGCTGTGAAAACATGAAAGAATGCACAAATCATATAGCTAAGGTGTCTTACTAAAGAGAAGTTAGTAAAAAATTACTTTTGCTGTCTATTTTCAGCAGTTTATATTACATGGGCTAACCTAGGTAGCATAAGGTATTTACACAGTCTAAATAATTTATGCAATTTTAGTATCTTGCTCAATTCACATATATGGGTTTAAAAAATAGTGGAGAAATTGGAAGTTCAGTTAAAATGATATTTAAATAATCAGCAGGAATGCCTAGGTAATGCAGAGCCTTACATAAGTTACGTTCATAAGCACTTCAGGCTCTTCATGTAATTTATGCACCTTCGTGATTCACATACCTTACACAATTCCTGTACCTAATGTGCCTACCGCATCTTAAGTAATTTCCATTACTTGAGAGTCTCCCATCCACTGCCTTACTCCTCTGGCCCCCTCGGCTACCAGAGCCAGGATGGACTGTGTTGGGGAGGAGGCTGCGGGCACTCCCCAGGCCCAAGACCACTGCCTCTTTTTCCTTGTTCTGGGGCCCCCAATGACCCCCATCACCTCTGGGTTAAGAATCAATGAGAGGCGCAAATTACGGCCAGAGAGCACCATCCACAAGACTATGGATCAGTCCCTTCAGTCCATAATAATAATAATTGTAGTATTTGTTAAGTGCTTACTATGTGTCAGGCACTTTGCTAAGAACTAGGGTAGATACAAGGTAATTGGGTTGGACACAGTCCCTGTCCCACATGGTGCTCACATTCTTAATCCTCTTTTTACAAATGAGGTACCTGAGGCACAGTTAAGTGATGTGACTTGCCCAGGTTACACAGAAGAGACGTGGCAGCTGGGATTAGAATCCAGGACCTTCTGACTCCCAGGCTAGTGCTCTATCCATTAGGTAATGCTGCTTCCCTGTGTCTCCCTACTCCTCCAAATCTGCCAATCATTTCTCATCCATCTCCCCTTCAAATAGAAAGTCCTACCCATCCACTTTAAGACACACCTCAGCTGTCTATTTCTACCCCACCTGGCTGATCTACTATACCCCAGCCCACAAACCTTCCTCCACTTGCCTCAATGCACTTGAGTCTATACTGGTGAAAGCACTAAAATAGCCCAGCCCCACAGGATTCATGTTAATGTCCTTACACTTTACATGTTCCTCTATAAGACATTTTCTTGCTTTTTGCTTGTTTGTTTTTAATTCCTTTCTATCCTTCTCGATTGTATGCTCGGGGAACAGGCATCATGTCTATTGACTTAATTGCACTATACACTTCCAAGCACTTACTACAGTGCCTTCACACGGTAACTACTTGATGGGTAAATTTAGAAACTCTTGCACATTAAGTATAGGCTTCGATTTGGCAACGGCTAGACCAACCTGTCTGCGGGGCGACCTCGGCTGGGCTTGACAGATAACCAATTGCAAAACAAAGGAGAAGAAAAATAACTTATCTCTGTACTCTGGAAACGGGCCATTTCCCACAGTACAGAAACATCTTGAATAAACACATCTTCCCAGGGTGACCTGGCCAGTCGCCTGGGAACTTGTGTAATTGGCAAAATACCTTCTTGGTTTGCAAAGGGTTTATTAAGTCTCGTACGTTGGAGCCAACTCGGAATCTCACCCACGGAGAGGACGCTCTGCCTGGGACCTTCCCTTTCGGGACCCTGAAAGCTGAATCTGGGATTCCCCAGCATGAAAACTTCAGGAGTTGGTGTTCCCCCGAATTGGTGATGTAGCCCCTTTTCTTATGTGTGTTGATTTAAACCCTTTTTTTTGTATTTGTTTTCTTCTTTCATATTCCCTTCCTTCTATTAAAATTGTAACGGTACACCTATATTGCTATGTGTCTGCACTTCTTTCTCTGAAAAAAGGGGACTTGTAGTCGCGGGTCTGAACCTTATTCGTTGGTTAACTGAAGAAATATTTTGTTAACCAAACATTTTGGCGTAGTCGGCCAGGAGCCGCGATATACCATGCCTTTTTTCAAGAAAGTAACCCAAACACCACTGGAGGAGGATATCCCAGGATGGGAGAGTATGTCGTACTGTTCCCTCGCCAAGGTCTGGGCTAAAGAAACAGGCTCGTGTGAAGATTGGAAGGGACGAATAAGAAATGCAATTAACTGAGTGTTTGCAACATATTCCTGTAGAAAAACGAAAGGAGATGACAGGAGTCTGCAGAAGAGGGTGGGCTTTGTTAACTGCTTATCGAAAAATGCATGAATTAAAAACTAAGGCTATTGAAGATAAATTGGTCTTGGAAAAAGAACTGACAGAGTTACAGAGTAGAATGTCAATGTTGCAGTGTCAAAATTTTATATTACGTGATCAAGTGCGAAACTATCAGACGGTGGTGGAGAAAGCAGCAGTCAGAGTGGTGGAGTTTAAATATAGGAAAAGGAAGGGAAGGGTTAATAAGCGAAAGGTGCATGCAGTCATCACCTCTGCTACGGCGGATTGGGACCCGAATAGATGGGACAGGGATATTTGGGATGATACTGAAGAAGGTTCTTCGGGTGAAGATATTTGGGAAGATCATAAGAAAGCTTATTCCAGTAATGGGGCATCTGCTATACCAATACAGAGATGAAAAGAGGAAAATCAGGGGGGGAACCGAGTTTTTAAAGAAGTAACAGAGGATTTTACGTAACAAGAAGTTTCTGATATTTTAAGCCGCTTCTCTCAAAGGCCACAGGAACCATTGATTTCATGGATGGTGCGCATGAGTGATAGCGGGGCAGGAGGAATTTGGGTGGATGCAGAAGACTGTATGAAGTTCGTTCCTATCAGTTCTAATTCAAATGTGCAGCAGGCTCTCAGAGAACATGCCTGCTCATGCTAACGGGAGTGGTAACACTACCCTGCTAGCGTTGGTAGTGGAAGGGTGTCAGAAACAATACCCCGCTGACTCAGTGTGGCCTCGGGGGGACCGGCCCTGGTATTCCCTGAGGGACGGAATGCAACGATTAAAGGAGGAGGTGATGAAGACTGCCATAATATTAGGAGAGGCTGACTCTTACCACCTCTGCCCGGTATCAGCGCCACAGAGGAATATTTTAGTCAAAATGTCACCGCCCGTGTACAAAAATTTAATTATGACTTTACTGTTGAGTGAGTCTGGGAAGCCTTTATCAGAAGTATTAGATAAAATGTCTCAGAAGATATGGGAGAATGGGATCGCCAGGAGAAACCACCCAAAGGGGTGTGGTACAGTCGTGACCATGGGCGGAATGACACTAGAGGAAATAACCGTATCTCTAGAAAGGACTTGTTCACTGCCCTGTTAAAGGCAGGGGTAAAGAAGGAAACCATTGACGGTATTCCTACGTCCGAGTTGTATCAGATGTATAAGAAACAGAATCTGTCTGGGACGAAGGAATCCAGAAAAATAGAGGTAGAAAAGGAGCCAGACGCAGAAAAGGAGCCAGAACCTTGGGATCCCTCACTGGTGTCCCTGCCGGCTCCCAGTGCCACACTATACCTCTCCCTTGAACCTTTCAAAGGGGAATAGGGGAATGGCCAAGCCCCGGTACAGGTTCAGGAGGTACATAGGCAGGACTACAGGCCTCATATCGAATTAATAATTTATTGGAAGAATGGATCTACTACTAAGACCAAAGCATTAATCGATACCGGGGCAGAGGCCTCTTTGATATATGGGAACCCTTCTAAATTTAGAGGAACACCCATTACTATTACTGGATTGGGAGGAAAGGAAATTGAAGCTAAAAAAGTAACTTTGCTTATGAAAATAGGACAATTGCCAAAACGAGAATATTCGGTTGTTGTAGTTTCTATTCCTGAATATATAATAGGAATAGATATATTGAGAGGAATGACCTTATATCTCCCAGATGGAAAATATCAATTTGCAGGAAAAATGGTAGTTATCAAAACTGCACTAGTGGGAAAACTACGGATGCCACCAATTTCCTTGCCCCGGCCCACACAAGTGGTTACTATGAAACAGTATCGTATCCCAGGAGGGCAAGAGGAAATTAGTAATACTATCAAGGAATATGTGGATGCTGGAGTCCTGATCCCTACTACCACTGAATGAAATAACCCAATTTGGCCTGTCTGGAAGGCAGACAGCTCTTGGAGGATGACAGTAGATTATAGACAACTTAACAAGGTCACCCCCCCCCCCGCCCCCGATTAAATGCCGCTGTTCCTCACACTGTTACTCTAATAGAAAAAATTCAGGCTTTTACGGGGCATTGGTATGCGGTAATCGATCTTGCTAATGCTTTCTTCTCTATTCCTATTGTTCAGGAAAGCTGGAATCAATTTGCATTCACTTGGCAGGGAAGGCAATAGGCCTTCACTAGGTTACCCCAAGGGTATTTACATAGCCTTACAATATGCCATAGAATTGTGGCAGAACATCTAGATGAGATATCTTTTCAGGGTTTGCAAATAGTACATTATATAGATGATATAATGATACAGGGAAAAGGTGAAGAGCTGATAGCGGAAGGGTTACGCAATCTCATTGATCACTTAAAAAATAAAGGGTGGGAAGTAAACCCTAGTAAGATACAAGGTCCCTCTACTTCAGTAAAGTTTTTAGGGATCTTTTGGAATCAAGGACATCGGGAAATATTACTGAAAGCCCGACAGAAAGTTGTGGACTTCCCCATGACGAGGACGAAAAAAGAGGCACAAAAATTTATTGGACTTTTCAGATATTGGAGACAGCATATCCCGCATTTGGGGCAAATATTAAAGCCTTTGTACAGGATAACGTGTAAAAAATATGAATTTCATTGGGGATCGGAAGAGGCTAAGGCTTTTAAAGAGGCTAAGGCGGCTATACAAACAGCTTTAGATTTATGGCCGATGAAGGAAGGTCCAGTGAAACTCCAAGTATCAGCTCAAGGGGAATACGTTGCGTGGAGTTTATGGCAGACACAGGATGGAAGGAATGTACCTTTGGGATTTTGGTCTAGAAAGTTTCCCCCCGCAGGGGAAAATTACGCTCCCTTTGAAAAGCAATTGTTGGCCTCTTATTGGGCACTAGTTGACACCGAACACTTAACCCTTAATCATGAAGTGTGGATGAGACCCCAGATCCCCATTATGGGATGGATATTGGGGACCCCGGCCTCACATAAAATAGGACACGCCCAAGAATCCAGTATCATTAAATGGAAATGGAACTTGCAGAATAGGGTGAAAGCTGGGAAGGCAGGAATATCCTCTTTACATGAAAGATTATTTGATACCCCCACCGATGAGAACAATTCAGACATTCCCTTGTTTTCGGAGCGCTCCCCCAGGGAATCGTCTATTAAATGGAATTCTGGTTTTGACTCACTAACCCCGAACAAAAGAAGCATGCTTGGTTCACTGATGGGTCTGCCAAGTATATTGGACAGACTCGACATTGGAAAGTGGTAGGATATAACCCAATTACCAAAGTGGTCTTGGAAAGTGTAGGAAAAGGGGGAAGTAGTCAGTGGGCTGAACTAGCCGCGGTGTCCCAGGCCCTAAGACAAGAAAGAGGGGGGCAGTGCCACCTATTTACAGATTCTTGGGCAGTAGCAAATGGACTAACTACATGGATGCCCATATGGGAGAATAAAGGATGGGAAATCCGAGGGAAAGAAATATGGGGAAAAGAAATGTGGATCAGCATTTGGGAGACATCAAAGAATACTAACATCTCAGTTTTTCATGTAGATGCCCACGCTGCTGTGAACACCCTGGA
Source organism: Tachyglossus aculeatus (assembly GCF_015852505.1). Classification (NCBI taxonomy): domain Eukaryota; kingdom Metazoa; phylum Chordata; class Mammalia; order Monotremata; family Tachyglossidae; genus Tachyglossus; species Tachyglossus aculeatus. Next base: position 2,687,251 of record NW_024044840.1, on the reverse strand, counting down.
ACGTGAGTATAATGCTTACGTGGATGGTCTTGCCCGGATAGCTACCATCCAGCAAGACTCAGTACCGCTACGGGATGACGAAGAAAGTTTTGCAAAATGGGTACACCTCAAGGCAGGACATTTAGGTCCACAAGCCACTCAAAGGTGGGCACTAGATAGAGGAATATCACTACCATTACCCCTTTTGAGACAAGTTATAGATGCTTGTGAACTGTGCCAACTTTAAAAGGAACGATCTGTCCCTAGGACTGTTAAGGGGGAATTAAATAGGGGAGCTATACCTACCCAAATATGGCAAATTGACTATGTGGGACCTCTTCCCATAAGTAGAGGATGTCAATATATCTGCACTTGCGTTGATACATATTCAGGAGTATTGATAGGTTGCCCCTACAAAAGGGCAACCCAACGTAACACCTGCAGGACATTAGATATAATAACTTTATACTATGCCCCCCTTTACAATTACAAAGTGATAACGGTACACATTTTAAGGGAAAGGAGATTGAGGCATATTGCCTACAACATAATATTGAATGGATTTATCATATATCATACTATCCGCAAGCTGCAGAACTGATAGAACGAATGAATGGACTATTTAACGAAAAACTTAGGAAATTAGGGAATAACTCCTACAAGAACTGGAAATATAATTTATTTGATGCATTGCAACAATTGAACAATAGGCCCTTAAGCAATGGAACCCCTTTATCATGCCTAATAACTCTGAATCTTCAAATACAGGCTCAATCTAGTTCAGGCAACAACAAGGTCATAAAGTGGTGGGCCTTGAACTCCAAAGCCCAGGTACCCTATCACGGTACAGCCGGGTCTGCGGGATATGACCTATTTACGTTGGAAGATCTGTGGTTGAATCTTCAGCAGATCCGGATCTTTAATACAGGATTAGGGATAAAGATCCCAAATGGATACTATGGGTATATATTGCCGAGATCTAGCCTAGCCATACAAGGAATTACAGTATTAGGTGGAATAATTGACTCAGACTATGTGGGATAAATTAAGGTAATATTACAGAACACTGGCCCAGAACCTTACAAGATCACACAAGGAAAAAGGGTAGTCCAATTACTAATTATTCCCTGTCTTAACCTGGAATGGCAGAAAGTTGAGAAACCTGAGGCTGTGGAGGCCCGACAAGGTGGGCTCGGGTCCCCGAATGTACGAATAGGATCCAAAGAATGGGTAAAGCGGCAGCCCACTGACAGACCTAGGCCTGCTGAAATAATTGCAGAAGGGCATAATAACACCGTCCTGGTATGCTATTCGGGGAGCGATCGTATATGTACTGTTCCGCTAACCCATGTTTTCTTACGTGAATAAGTCTTCCATCCAACGATGGAAAGTGAACTGGATCATCCCTTTCGGAATCAGCTTGATGGGAGTCTGTCTTTCCTGGACTCCAGGGACACAATTAACCCTTAATGGTACCGAAATGATCTGACTGGGATGGATCAATGCAACGGCAAGCAGAACTCAAGATAACTTCACGTGTCCTGCTAATCGACGTTGTTCTATAGTGAATATGACTTTCAGTATGAATGCCACGTATTGGAGGGGATCCTCCCGATTGTATGGCTGACTTTTTGTGAAAGGACTAAGGTATAACATAATTGTGCAAACCGAGAACGACGTAAATATTACATGCTGTATGTATAACGACTCTATAATGCTATCTTCTCCTTCTCCCCGAGATGATATCTTTGCCTTAATACGCGAGTGTAGCAAGAGTAACAGTAACAGCACTGTTACTCAATACCAGGGCTCTAACTTTACTATTAGTGTGAACCGCACCGCCACACTGTTCTAACACCACCACCATAACTAATAGGATTTGGTGGGTAGAGTACCTTAGGTTATTGACTAATATTGCCCCCATTTCACAAGAATTAATTATCATTCTAGTACCTGGAAGTTGTCAGAATGTGACGTTTAACACCCAGAAAAACTTGCTACATTTTAACATAACTTTTCCCTCCTGGAAACCCTGTAACAGGCGGAGGAGATCATGGTTTGATACTCTCCTTGGAGGGGCAGGAACAGGTTTGGGTATAGTAAATTCAGTAGACCTTGAGACCCTGGCCAACAGACTGTGCAGTGCTGGCCACGATGTCTCTCAGGCTCTCACAATAAATGCTCAATGGTTACCCACAACAGTCCTGCCCCACCAATGTACTTTAAACTTCCAAGGACAATTTCTATGGTTGTTTAATGCTGCAACGTTAGCTTCTCTCAACATAGACACTGATTTTTCTAAGCTATTTAATTGGACAAGGTGTTCATTGGAGAATATCTATAGCTTGGTACAAAAAGAACGGGTTCAAAGAACGTTATTGGCTGGAACCCCGGATATTTGGAGACAAATTCTTTCTCATTACATTCCTCGAGATAACTGGATATCCAATAGAATTGTGATGCAATGTACTGAGGATATATGTACAGGGACAATTACTCACTTTAAGGTTAGCTCTTCTATGATCATGTGTAATTATCATGTCATTCCTTTTGTCTTGTCTTCATATTTCATTTTGCCCCAATTGAATGTTGAATATATAGACCAACATAACAATACTCATATATTGCTGGAATGTACCTCATGCCTCAAAGGGATGGTATGTGGAATGGCCACACAACAGATGGAACCCTGTTTGTTAAACCATTCCTCTAACTTATGTACATTAACTCTCTATCCGCAAACTAACTTCTCTATGTTATATGAGGTATCGCCTCAGCATATGTGCATTACCTCTAGTAATAGTACTGATTTGGAATCTGTCAGAAAGACTTCCCCTTTCTCCGGTTGCCTACGAAATATTAGTTTTCTTCACTGGCAGGGTGATGATTTTTACTTTGCCCCTGTACAGGTGAATGATGTAAACCTCACTTGGATCCGAAACCCCACCTGTTACCCACTACCTATGTATCTATCGAACCCCTAGTAGCCATCCTGAATGCGTCAGAGTTACTACATCAATTGCTTATTAAAAATCAAAGAGTTCTTAGTGAACATCGTATACAAACTCATATAAGTGCTGGAAAACTGATAGACGCACCTCATGTAATAGTAACAGACACAAACCATCATTGGTATGATTTCTTCCTTAAATCAGCCACTGCACATAAGTATTTTAATGTTCTAGCTAACCCTTTGCTAATATTTGCCTGTATTTTAATTATTTTATGTTTATGCAATTCTTATATATTTTTTAGGATAAAGATGTTGCGTACTAACTTTACTCCCAAGTTATTAACGGCCTATACTGTTAATGTGCCTGATTTTGAGGCCGAATGATGGGTAAATTTAGAAACTCTTGCACATTAAGTATAGGCTTCGATTTGGCAACGGCTAGACCAACCTGTCTGCGGGGCGACCTCGGCTGGGCTTGACAGATAACCAATTGCAAAACAAAGGAGAAGAAAAATAACTTATCTCTGTACTCTGGAAACGGGCCATTTCCCACAGTACAGAAACATCTTGAATAAACACATCTTCCCAGGGTGACCTGGCCAGTCGCCCGGGAGCTTGTGTAATTGGCAAAATACCTTCTTGGTTTGCAAAGGGTTTATTAAGGCTCGTACATTTGAGCTAACTCAGAATCTCACCCACAGAGAGGACGCTCTGCCTGGGACCTTCCCTTTTGGGACCCTGAAAGCTGAATCCGGGATTCCCCAGCATGAAAACTTCAGAAGTTGGTGTTCCCCCGAATTGGTGATGTAACCCCTTTTTTTGTGTGTGTTGTTTTAGCCCCCTTTTTTGTATTTGTTTTCTTCTTTCGTATTCCCTTCCTTCTATTAAAATTGTCCTTCTATTAAAATTGTAACAATACACCTATATTGGTATGTGTCTGCACTTCTTTCTCTGAAAAAAGGGGACTTGTAGTCACGGGTCTGAACCTTATTCGTTGGTTAACTGAAGAAATATTTCGTTAACCAAGCACTACTCAATTCATTCATTGATCCAGGCATATTTATTAAGAGCTTACTTATGCAGAGGAGTATACTAAGCACTTGGGAGAGTACAATATAACAAAAAACAGACACATTTGCTACCATTCCATTGACTGCATGAACGAGGGTGGGCAAAGATGCCTCCATGCAGAGTCCTACTCAGAGCCTGCACCACTCTATCGTGCTCTCCTCAGCTCTGACCAGGCCAGTCCGACTCAGTTCTCCTCAGCCCCACCCCGTTCAGCCCGGCCCTCCTCGGGTCTCTTTAGCTCTCGCTGGGCTGGCTATAAGTGCACCACTGTACTCAGCTCCATCTCGTCAGGGTGCTACCCTGTGCCCCTTAAGAAATTCGGGTTAAAGGCTATAGCCCAATTCTCTCCTGTGATCTCAACCCAATTTGAAATCTAGCCCAAATTCCAACCAGAACCCTGGTTCGAGTCATAGTCCTAACTCTTGCAGTGTGGTCTAGTGGATAGTACATGGGCCCCACTCCAGTCATTCATTCATTCATTCATTCAATCGTATTTATTGAGCGTTTACTGTGTGCACAGCACTGTATTAAGCGTTTGGAAAGTGCAATTCAGCAAAAGATAGAGACAATCATTAGAGACAATAGAGACAGTCTCAAGATAGAGACCTACCCAACAATGGGCTGACAGTCTAGAAGGGGAGGCAGACAACAAAACAAAACAAATAGGCAAGCTTCAATAGCTCATTCCATTCTCTCGGGCCTTAACTGCCCCCTCCCCTCCAAATCCACCTGGCTCTCGCCACCTTCAAATACTTCGTACATTCGCAGTTCCTCCAACAAGCCTTCTCCAATTAATTTCTAATGCCTTAAGTCATCCCAAGCTGTCACCTGTAGCACTTATGCATTTAATTATAATCATCCTCTGCATTTGTGTACATGGAATTTTTCATTCCATTATTTGTTCTACTTACATAATTTAGAAATACTGTACGGTGGGTCTCTTCTTTTAGGCTGTACGAGCCTTGTAGGTATGATGTGGGTTATAGCTTCTGTTGCACTTTTCCACGTGCTTAGTATAGTATTCTCCAGAACAGAAGGACAAATACTAAATGCTTGATGGGTGCTTTTAGAAAACAATTGCAGGAACCAAACATATTCCTGACCTACTTTATCATTTGGATGGCTTCTGGAAGGCCCAGTATTTTAAGATTCCAAATTGTATCAATCAGAAGTATCTTCGCTCAAAATTATGCCTTTACACAGAAGCAGATGGGATGCGACCCCAGCTGAGTGCAACAGCAGCAGCTGTTGCTTCTCTGCAGACCAGAACTGTAGACAGATGTCTACCTTCTTGGAGTGCGGGAACTGTGGAATTCCCACAGACCCAAGCAATACTGTATGGCAATGGTAACCCCAGTGAAGTGAAACACTACACGTAGCCTTAGCAAACCACCAAAGATCAGATAGGAAACAGGTACATTACACATGTAAAGGCACGTGAAGAACTCAGGGAAAATGAGCTGCTTTTCTATGCTAAGGAGGAAATAACAGCACTGACCAGCAGGCTTCAGGCCCTCTCCAACTCTCTCCTTGACCCCCTCCAATCTGGCTTCCGTACCCTACACTCCACCAAAACCACCCTCTTAAAGGTCACCAATGACCTCCTTCTTGCCAAGTCTAATGGCTCCTACTCTATCCTAATCCTCCTCGACCTCTCAGCTGCCTTCGACACTGTGGATCACCCTCTTCTTCTCAACATGCAATCGAACCTTGGCTTCATAGACTCTGTTCTCTCCTGGTTCTCCTCTTATATTTCCGGCCATACATTCTCAGTCTCCTTTGCAGGCTCCTCCTCCCCCTCCCATTCCCTTACTGTACTGGGTTCCTCAAGGGTCAGTTCTTGGTCCTCTTCTATTCTCTATCTACACTCACTCTCTTGGTGAACTCATTCGCTCCCACAGCTTCAACTATCATCTCTATGCTGATGACACCCAAATCTACATCTCTTCCCGTGCTCTCTTTCTCCCTCCCTCCAGGCTCGTATCTCCTCCTGCCTTCAGGACATATCCATCTGGATGTATGCCCACCATCTAAAACTCAATATGGCCAAGACTGAACTCCTTATCTTTCATCCCAAACCCTACCTTCTCCCTGACTTTCCTGTCAATGTATACAGCACTACTATCCTTCCCGTCTCAAAGCCTGCAACCCTGTCGTCATCCTTGACTCCGCTCTCTCATTCACCCCACACTTCCAATCCGTCACCAAAACCTTCCAGTCTCACCTCCACAACATCGCCAAGATCTGCCCTTTCCTCTCCATCCAAATCGCTACCTTGCTGGTTCAATCTCTCATCCTATCCTGATTGGATTACTGCATCAGCCTCCTCTATGATCTCCCATCTTCCTGTCTCTTCCCACTTCAGTCTATACTTCACTCTGCTGCCAGGATTATCTTTGTACAGGAACGCTCTGCACATGTTACTCCCCTCCTCAAAAATCTCCAGTGGCTGCCTGTCAACCTACGAATAAAGCAAAAAGTCACTCTCGGCTTCAAGGCTCTCCATCACCTCGCCCCTTCCTACCTCACCTCCCTTCTGTCCTTCTACCCAGCCTGCACCCTCTGCTCCTCTGCTTCCTCAGCACCTCCTCACTGTGCCTCGTTCTCACCTGTCCCACCGTCGATCACTGGCCCACGTCCTTCCCCTGGCCTGGAATGCCCTCCCTCCACACATCCACCAAGCTAGCTCTCTTCCTCCCTTCAAAGCCCTACTGAGAGCTCACCTCCTCCCGGAGGCCTTCCCAGACTGAGCCCCATTTTTCCTCTCATCCTCCCCATCCTCCACCTCTCTAACTCCTTCCCCTCCCCACAACATTTGTATATATATGTACAGATTTATTACTGTATTTATTTTGCTTGTACATATTTAATATTCTATTTATTTTGTTAATGATGTGCATATAGCTTTAATTCTATTTGTTCTGACTATTTTGACACCTGTCTACATGTTTTGTTTTGTTGTCTGTCTCCCCCTTCTAGACTGTGAGTCTGTTGTTGGATACGGACCATCTCTCTATGTTGCCAACTTGTACTTTCCAAGCACTTTAGTACAGTGCTCTGCACACAGTAAGTGCTGAATAAATTCGATTGAATGAATGTATGTATGAATGAATCAGGAGGTAGAGTCATATGTCTTAAGTTCACATATTTCTACTGAATCCCATAGTACTCGGCAAATCCAGTGTCCTCCTTTAATTTCTATTGCAAGAATTGCCTGAGGTTGAGTGATGACATTCTTGCTTAAAGGAAATAGCTTATTCTCGGGGGGAAAGAAGACACTATTTCTAGACCCTACATGGTGGAACTTATCTTAGCCTGCTACACTTAGTATTAAATCACCAAGAAGTCCAATCTCAATAGCTTTAAGGTCATTTTAAAAACAACAACCATATAAACTGTCAGCTCAATTATTTAAAACAACTTCTCACCCTTGCTCAAAACCCTGACTCTCCTTAAAGAAAAAGTTCAATCGAGCCTCTCTCAAATCCAAATAGTTTTATCACTATCATCATTTTAAGTAGAAGGATAAGCGTAAAGGTAAAAAAAAACCCTAAAGTGTTCCCTTAATCAACCTTCGAACAAGGAAAATGAGCATGTTATAAAACCAGCAATTCCATTAACTTTGTTTTCACAGATAAGGGTTGTTCTTCCAATGTTACTATCTAAGTGGTTAGAAAGTAATGGGAAGAGGTTTGTGGCCACACCTAAAGTCTTGTGCGAGGTGCACAGTTTTTCATAATACAAGTTTCACCAAGAACGTAACCTCTGCATTATGGGAGAACTAAGTGTATTAAAAAGTGTTCTGAAGATATTTTTATATTATATGTTTATTTTTTCCTAATCTCAAACTATAAAGTATGTAATTTTTAGTAATGTTTAAAATAATTCTAATTAAATTTACAATAGAATCAGCACAGCCTAGTGGAACGAGCATGGGCTTGGGAGTCAGAGTACATGGGTTCTAATCCCAGCTCTGCCAATTGTTTGTTCTGTGACCTTGGGTAAGTCACTTAACCTTTCTGTGCCTCAGTTCTCCTATTCTCCCTCCTACTCTAAAACTGTGAGCCCCAAGTGGGACAAGAACTGTGTCCAATCTAATTGAACTTTATCTACCTCAGTCCGTACTTCACACTTTTGCCCAGATCATTTTTCTACAAAACGTTCAGGACATGTTTCCCAACTCCTCCAAGAACTCCAGGGATTACCCATTCTCCTCCACATCAAACAAAAACTTCTCACCATTTGTTTTAAAACACTCTATCACCTTGCTCCCCCCTACCTCACCTCCCTACTCTCCTATTATAGCCTGCACACTTCATTCTTACTGTACTTCGATCTCATCTATCTCACTGCCTACCCTTCACCCAAGTCCTGCCTCTGGCCTGTAATGCCCTCCCTCCTCAAATCCAACAGACAATCACTCTTCCCCTCTTCAAAGCCTTAGTGAGGGCATGTCTCCTCCAAGAGGCCTTCCCTGACTAAACCCCCGTTTCCTCCTCTCACACTCCCTTTTGCATCACCCTGACGTGCTCTATTTGTTCATCTCCATTCCCAACCCCACAGCACTTAGGTACGTATCTGTCATTTATTTATTTATATTCATTTCTGTGTCCATCCCCTTGACTAGAAACTAAATGTGGGTAGGGAATGTGTCCATTTATTGTTGCATTGTACTCTCCCAAGCACTTAATACAGTGCTCTGCCTACATTAATTACTCAGTAAGTACAACTGAATGAATGAATGAACTGGGAATCAGGAGGACCTGGGTTCTAATCCTTTCTCTGGCAATTGCGGTTTTGTGACATTTGTGAAGACACTCAACTTCTCTGTGCCTCAATTACCACATCTGTAAAAGGGACATTAATCCTTTTAGCCCCATGTGGGACACAGACTATGTCCAACCAGATTAGATTGTACCTACTCTAGTACTTAGGTACAGTGCCTAGCACATAGTAAGCACTTAACAAATACCATTTAAAAAAAATAAACCTCTCACCTTGGCACCCCTCATAATGCCTCCAAAAATCAACTTGCAGGCAGTACACGTCTGATTGTTTACCTTCCAAGTGAGGGGAAAATTAGCTTCACATTATAACATAAAACTGTAACAAAGATATCTGGACAGTCTCATGGGGATAGTTCCTTAATGCTCCTCTTGACTTCTGCATCATATTGTTCAAATTCCATGGCTATTGTCTCTAGTGTTCTGAAAGCTACTTTTCCCAGCATTTATCTTCCATTCTAGAGGGTGCACCATTTTTTCCCACTGATCAGCATCCATCTACCTATTCTTAGCTTCTTCTGTTTTCATGTCCTAAGTCCTCACATCACAGTTTCAATTGCAGAGGAAGGTACCACCTAGAATACTGCCCATTTTCCTTAAATGAAAAACATAAATCCCTTCCATTAAGCAATTCTAGGCTTCCCCAACTCCTTTAAATGATCTCAACCTGGTGAATTATTCCATTAGCAAAAGATATGCACCAATAGACCAATCAATGTGTTGATTTTTTTAATGCTATCTAAGTGCCTATTTTGTGCCAAGCACTGTACTAAGTGTTGGGGTAGACACAAGATAATCAAGTTGAACACAGTCTGAGTCCCACATGGGACTCAGAGTCTTAATTTCTATTTTGGTGATGAGGTAACTAAGGCACACAGAAAGAAGATATGTGACTTGCCCAAGGTCACACAGCAGGCAAATGGCAAAGCAGGATCATAACTCAAGACCTCTGACTCCTACACTATTTCTTTTTCCACTAAGAATATTTCCCATTTAATATCCTAAATGCCATTCCCCCATGTTTGAAAATTGGTTTCAAACCCCTCTCTGTGCCTCACCTACTGGCAAGGAGAAAGTGAGGCAGTTGCATTAGTAGTACCTGCTAAGAACTCTGCTTCGTACATAGGCATTTAGTAGAAAGTGTATCTGCTAAAACCCACATCTGCTATCACTGCACAGTACATATCAAAGACATGACTCCCTGTCTCTAGAAGGTTACAATTAATTATAACATCAACTGAACACCATAATTAGCTTTCCATCTCATTGATTAGGAATTATTCCTTTTCCTGAAAATATTTTATTCTAAATGACATAGGGTAATGGATCGCTGTATAGACATTAAGATGGGAAAAGGGATGTTTATAGTCTGATAAACAGAATTCATGTTCCCACTGAGCCTAAGGAAAAAAGGTTGATTGTACAGAGAAGAGCTGGGTAGATAGAGTAAGGCAATAAGAGGTGAAGGAGATGTGAATATTTATTTCATCCGCCTGATTTTCCCTCCAAATGTGGCTTCAAGCACCACACCTTTCTCATGGCCATTTTCATCTCTGTTTCTCAGTGTGTAGAAGAAGGGGTTGAACACAGGGGTGATGATGGTGTAAAAGAGAGCAAACACCTTATCTTCAAGGAAGGGCTGGGCCGGCCAGACGTAAATGAAGATGGGGGGCAAAAAAAAAATAATGCCACCACGCTGATGTGGGAAGCACAGGTCGGGAGGGCTTTGTGTCATCCTTCTGAAAAGAGGGTCCTCAGACTGACTAAAACGGTGACTTAAGAGAAGACCAAGACTATAAATGAGATAAATACAACGATCCCAGAATTGGCAAGAATTAAAAACCTATTTAAGTGAGTATCTGTGTAGGCCAGTTCCAGGAAAGAGTAAACATCACAAAAATAGTGATCGATTTTATTGGGTTAACAGAAGGGCAAAGAGATTGCTAGGAGCAACTGTATCATGGATTGGAGAAATCCAGCTCCCCAGCAGATTGCCACCATTGTGTTGCATCTCATCTGGTTCATGACAATCAAATAGCACAAGGGCTTACAGATGGCAACATAGCAATCTTAGGTCATCCCCTCAAGGATGAAAACTTCAACACTGTCAAAGAAGTGCATGTCAAAGAGCTGCATCATGCAGCCGCCGAAGGAGATGGTTTTCTTTTCAGGCAGCAGATCTCGGACCAGATTGGAAGTCACCGTGGAAGTGTAGCAGACATCCATGAGGGACAAGTGGAAGAAGAAGAAGTACATGGGTTGCTTGAAGAGGGGGCTACCACTGACAGTTATGAGGATGAGAAAATTTCCTAAGAGGATTGCAATATAACAGGAGAGGAACAGTCCAAAGCAGAATATCTGCAAATTTCTAACAGTGGGCAGACCTAAGAGAACAAATTCTGTGACATTGTTCCTGTTATTTTTCATACTTTGAATGAGGAGTATTTATCTGTAATGATTGCAAAAGGAGACTTCATAAATAGTATGTACAAAATTGCAATAGTTTTTATTATGCATGAATTCTCACCTAAGCCTAATAACCAAACTGCAACAGATGACATATTGGCAAAACTGGGAGCTTTCAAATCAAAATTTTCATATCCTCCCTATTCAACACCTCTGTCCTTGGAGTCATAATATTCTGAAAATTGAGCCCCATTCAAATCCTGTCCATAGGAAAAACTACCAAGGAAATTAATAACAAATGTCTTTCAGAGGAATATAAAAGTCTTGGTTCCAAACCTCATTCTATTAGTTATAGCCAGCTGAAACAAAACACTTTTTGGCTCAAATAATAATAATAATGATAATGATCATAATTTTGGTATTTGTTGATATTTGTTAAATGCTTACTATGTGCCAAGCACTGTTCTAAGCGCTGGGGTAGATACAAGGTAATCAGGTTGTCCCATGTGGGGCTCACAGTCTTAATCCCCATTTTACAGATGAGGTAACTAAGGCAAAGAGAAGTTAAGTAACTTTCCCAAGGTCACACAGCTGATAGGTTGTGGAGCCAGGATTAGAACCCACGACCTCTGGCTCCCAACCCCGTGCTCTTTCCACTAAGCCATGCTGCTTCTCTGTCAAGCTATGTCACATTTTAATTGGGAAAAATTACATATTGCTATATAAATAATCATGTTCTGTCACTGTTAGACTTCAGAGGAGTTGATATGTTTGGGATTCCTTTAAAATATGCCTGAATGAACCAGAGTGTTTTCAGAGACTGATCTGAGGGGAGAAGCTAAGCAATTCTAGAACCATCATTTTTTTTTTTTTTTGAGAATTATCTCTTTGTACATCACTGACTGACTTTGGACATGAAAAAAAAGGTGATTGATATTGTCAAATGTTTTGGTTGTTTTCTGAGAAAGTCTGAGGATGGTGGACACAAGACACCATGCTAACATAGTAAGGGGGTGATTCAGACCCCAAAATGTGAATTTGGTCCAGATAACTTCCCTAAGGAAAAGATATAGTTTACAGAGCTTCATCTACTGTGCTAAAATCAGAACATGTATGTGACTTTCAAGCACCATATGACAATTTCCCAACAGATCAATGCTAGAATGAACAGAATTTTATCCCGAGAACATATCTCTTATCCAATCAATCAATCAATAGTATTTATTGAGTGCTTACTGTGTGCAGAGCACTGTACTAAGCACTTGGGAAGTACAAGTTGGCAACATATAGAGACAGTCCCTACCCAACAGTGGGCTCACAGTCTAAAAGGGGGAGACAGAGAACAAAACCAAACATACTAACAAAATAAAATAAATAGAATAGATATGTAAAAGTAAAATAAATAAATAAATAGAGTAATAAATATGTACAAACATATATACATATATACAGGTGCTGTGGGGAAGGGAAGGAGGTAAGATGGGGGAATGGAGAGGGGGACGAGGGGGAGAGGAAGGAAGGGGCTCAGTCTGGGAAGGCCTCCTGGAGGAGGTGAGCTCTCAGTAGGGCCTTGAAGGGAGGAAGAGAGCTAGCTTGGCAGATGGGCAGAGGGAGGGCATTCCAGGCCCGGGGGATGACGTGGGCCGGGGGTCGATGGCAAGACAGGTGAGAACGAGGTATGGTGAGGAGATTAGTGGCAGAGGAGCAGAGGGTGCGGGGTGGGCTGTAGAAGGAGAGAAGGGAGATGAGGTAGGAGGGGGCGAGGTGATGGAGAGCCTTGAAGCCGAGGGTGAGGAGTTTCTGTCTGATGCGCAGATTGATTGGTAGCCACTGGAGATTTTTGAGGAGGGGAGTAACATGCCCAGAGCATTTCTGGACAAAGATAATCCGGGCAGCAGCATGAAGTATGGATTGAAGTGGGGAGAGACATGAGGATGGGAGATCAGAGAGAAGGCTGATGCAGTAGTCCAGACGGGATAGGATGAGAGCTTGAACGAGCAGGGTAGTGGTATGGATGGAGAGGAAAGGGCGGATCTTGGCAATGTTGCAGAGCTGAGACCTGCAGGTTTTGGTGACGGCTTGGATGTGGGGGTGAATGAGAGAGCGGAGTCGAGGATGACACCAAGGTTGCGGGCTTGTGAGACGGAAAGGATGGTATTGCCGTCAACAGAGATGGGAAAGTCAGGGAGAGGGCAGGGTTTGGGAGGGAAGACAAGGAGTTCAGTCTTGGACATGTTGAGTTTTAGGTGGTGGGCAGACATCCAGATGGAGATGTCCTGAAGGCAGGAGGAGATGTGAGCCTGGAGAGAGGGGGAGAGAGCAGGGCCAGAGATGTAGATCTGGGTGTCATCAGCGTAGAGATGATAGTTGAAGCCGTGGAAGCGAATGAGGTCACCAAGGGAGTGCGTGTAGTTCGAGAACAGAAGGGGACCAAGCACTGACCCTTGGGGAACCCCCACAGTAAGGGGATGAGAGGGGGAGGAGGAGCCTGCAAAAGAGACTGAGAATAAAGGAAGGAAGGGGCTCAGTCTGGGAAGTCCTCCTGGAGGAGGTGAGCTCTCAGTAGGGCCTTGAAGGGAGGAAGAGAGCTAGCTTGGCAGATGGGCAGAGGGAGGGCATTCCAGGCCCAGGAAAAAGCACCAGTGCTTGACAAGGCAATACTCTCCTGCACTCAAACACAAACCTCGTTGTGGGCAGGTAATATCACTGTTTAGTGTTTTATTGTACCTTCCCAAGCGCTTAGTACAGTACTCTGCACACAGTAAGCACTTAATAAATAAAATGGAATGAATGAACAAAACCCTTTTTTAGATAGAAAATTCCTAGAACTAGAAGACAAAAAGAATCAGTATGACAAACATAGTTCCCTACAATCTTACTGAAGGATTTCTCGGTGGTTCTCTAATCAGTTTACCAGTTCCTTTCTTGGGAACCATTAAACGTTTTCAGGGCTATGTAGAAAGCACTGCTGGATCTTTGCATGCTTAAAAAAATGAAGTACTTATATAGAAGCAACTTCTTAGAAACCAGAGGTCCTGAGTATCAAGTAGCTTCTGGTTTTCGTGAGCAAGACTGGGAAAAAGTGTCTCTGACCTTTTTCTTCATCCAGAAAACACAGAAAACACAGAAAACACAGAAAACACTCAATGAAGCTAAGCCAGTAACTCCCATCCTTGATTCTGCTTATGCTCAGAGCAGAAACTGTCTCGGGACAATCTTTGCTGAACAGACTAGGTATATTTAAAGTCACTTAAAAGTCCAGGGAATGACTTACTGGGCAGACTCCAGGGAGGGAGTCTGGAAAATTGCCCTATCTGTAATGATATTTGTTAAGCTCTTACTATGTGACATGCTCTGTACAGAGCATTGGTAAGATGGAAGCTAATCAGTTTGGACACAGTTTTTGTCCCACATGGAGCTCACAGCAATAGTTCCCATTTTACAAATGAGGTGACTGAGGCACAGAAAAGTTAAGTGAATTGCCCAAGGTCACATAGCTGACAAGTGATGGAGCTGGCATTAGAACCCACTCCCAGGTCCGTTCTCTATCCAGTAGTATCAGAACCAAACAAAATAACAATAATAATAATAATGTGTTGTGTTAGTATGTGTAGTATCAGAACCAAAAAATAATAATAATAATAATTTTTGTTGCATTTGTTAAGAACATACTATATGCCAGTGCCTTTTGGGGGTTGAATCTAAATTGTGTGGATGTTTTGTCAATCCTGAAACTTTGTCTCATGCACTTAATTTCCATTTTAGTTAACTGTTTGACCTCTGCCACCATTCTGCCTCAGTAACCTGTTACTGAGCTCTGAGTGAGGCAAACAAATTGTAAGGAAAGATTTTCTCTCCTTACCATCAGTCTTATTTGAAAGAACCACTGGGGGCCGCACAGTATAAATCAGGCAAGTTCTGGGCAGGAGGCATTTGTGGAGTTGAGTTAATTTCTTCAAAGAAAGCAAAGATAATCTTGGATTATTTTCTCTCCGAGTTTCTTTATTTTCTCTCCGAGTTTCTTGAATTACTTTCTTTTTCTTTTCTATTTTTTCTTTTCTTTTGGTAAGCCCATCTAGAAGATGCAGAGTACCAAGAGCAGTATATACCCAACCTTGATCCTTCCCAAATCTTCTCCTCCACCTAATTCCCCATCATAACTGACAGCACAACTACCCTTCCTGTTTCTAACGCCTGCAACTGTGGTTTTAACCTTGATTCCTCTCTGATTCCCCATAGTCAGTTTTTAGCCAAATTTTCCTTAAGATAATCCTTCCTGCTTATACCCAGGTTCCTGGAGGAAGGCAGGAGGAAAATTATGAGTAGCAGGGTGGATGCAGGAGAGGTGAGAGAAAGGCACAATGACAACCAAACATTCATATTTATTGGGTGCTTATCTTGTGCAGAGCACTTTACTAAGCAAAGAGAATAATATAAGAGAGTTGGGGATCATGTTCTCTCACTACGAGGAGCTTACAGTCTAGTGGGGAGGACAGACATTAGTATACATTAAAAAATTAAGGATACATACACAAGTGGTCGAAGGCTGCGGGTGTGGTAAGTGCAAGTTGCAAATCCAAGTGCAAGGGTGATGCAGAAATGAGAGGGAGTACAGAAAATTAGGGTTTAGTCAAGGAAGGCCTCTTGCACGATATGTGAGTTTAATAAGACTTGAAGGTGGGGAAAATGGTGGTCTGTCATATATAAAAGAGGAGGAAGTTCCAGGCCAGAGGCTAGATGTGGGCAGTGGTTATATAGACGAGATCAAAGTACAGTAAATAGGTTGGTGTGAGAGTATCAAAGTGAGTGTGCTTGGCTCCAGTAGGAAATCAGGGAGGTAAAATAAGAGGGGACAAGGTGGTTGAGTGGTCTAAAGCCAATGGTAAGGAGGTTCTGTTTGATGCAGAGGTGAATGGGCACCTACTAGAGGTACTTGAGTAGTGGGGCACCTACTAGAGGTTCTTGAGGAGTGGTGAAACATGGACTGAATGGTTTTGTAGAAAAATGATCCAGGCAACGGAGTGAAGTATGGAATAGAGTGGAGAGAGGCAGGAGGAAGAAAGTTCATCATGGAGGCTGATGCAGTATTCAAGGAGGAAGAGGATAAGAGCTTGGATCAAGATATTAGCAATTTGGATGGAGAGGAAAGAGCAGAATTTAACTATTTGAGAAGGTAGAGCATACAGGATTTGGTGACAGATTTAAAATGTTGGTTGAATCACAGATGAATTGAGGAGAAGACAAAAGGTATAGCCTTGTGAGACAGAGTAGTAGCATGGCCTAATAGATAAAGCACAGGGCTGGAATCAGAAGGTTCTGGCTTCTATTCCTGGATATGCCACTTGGTTGCTGTGTGACCTTGGACAAGTCACTTAAGTTCTCTATGTCTCAGTTATCTCATCTGTAAAATGAGGATTAAGACAGTGAGTGCTATGTGAGACATTAACTGTGTCCAACCTGTTAAACTCATATCTACCTCAGTGTTTAGTACAGTGCCTGGCACAGAATAAGTGTTTAATAGATACCACTAAAAAAAAGGGAGGATGGTGGTGCTTTCCATCATGGTGGTGATGGGAAAGTCACAGAGAGGAAACGGTTTAGGTGGGAAAATAAGGAGTTCTGTTTCAGGAATGTAAATTTGAAATGTTGGCTGGACACCCAAGTAGTGATATCCTGAAGGCAGGAGGAAATACAAGACTATAAGGAACAAGCAACATCAGGGCTGGAAATAAACTTGGGAGGGGCAGAGGGAATAAACTGGGTGGTTGTGACAAGACCAGACATGTAAGGTTAATGTGGCTGGAGATCCTTGAAAACAGTTTGAAGCAGTGGAAAGAGCATGGGTCTGGGAATCAGAGGACCTGGGTTCTCCCAACTACTTGCCTGCTGTATTTCCTTGGCAAGTCATTGAACTTCACTGGGCCTCAGTCTCCTCACCCGTAAATTGAGGTTGAAATGCCTGTTGCCACCCTTATTTAGACGGTGGGCCCATGTATGTGTCAGAGAACGTGTCTACCAACTCTGCTACACTGTACTCTCCACAGTCCTTAGAATAATGTGTGACCCATAGTAACCACTTAACAAATACCAAAGAATAGGAGGTTTGCTTATTTTGCCTAACCCTTGGGCATCATACAAAGAGGGCCAAATAGAAACTTCACACTAAGAGACAACAATCATGGAAATGGCCGAACCTGTTGATCAGTAGTGGTGTCTCCTAAATTTGGTTATTTGTATCATTATAACAACAATAGTAACAACTGACTTTTGTGATTTGTATACCTTTATAGCAGAATCTAAAATTCATTCATTCATTCAACCATATTGACTGAGCAATTACTGTTTACAGAGCGCTCTATTAAGTACTTGGGAGAGTAAAATACAACAATGAATAGACACATTCCTTGCAAATACTGAGCTTACAATCTGAGGAGGAGGGGGGACAGACATTAAAATAAATAAATAGATTAAAGATATGTACATAGGTACTGTGGGGCTGGGAGGGGGGAAGAAGAAAGAGAGCTAGTCAGGGTGATGCAGAAGGGACTGGGAGAAGAGGAAAGGGGGGCTTAGTCTGGGAAGGCCTTTTTGGAGGAGTTGGGCTTTCAATGAGGCTTTGAAGAGAGGGAGAGTAACTGTCTGTTGGCTTTGAGGAGGGAGGGAGACAAAGGTAAATGAGACATTACTGGTTCTGCTTTTACCCCAAGAATGCTTTCTTGTACCATACTTTCCCTATGGCAGTCTTCGTTTCCAGATTTTTCAGGGTGTAGATAAATGGATTCGGCATGGGAGAAACAACAGTACGAAGGACAACAAACACTTGATCCTCACTGCTGGTATTGGGAGAAAGAGTGTAGGTGAAAATACAAGGAACAAAAAATATAACCACAACAGCGATGTGGGAGCTGCACGTGGAAAGGGCTCTGTAACTATCTAAAGCTGAATTCATTCTTAGGGTATACAGCTTGACAGCATAAGAAATCACCAGGATGAAGAAAGTTGCTAAAGAAGTTGTCCCTGAACTGGCAACCACTAAAATATTGGTGGTATGGATGTCAGTACAGACCAGTTTCAGAAGGGGCTTTACATCATAGAAAAAGTAATCTAGCTGATTGAGTCCACAGAAGGATAAATTGGCTACCACGAGAGTTTGAGTAAATGAATGCAGAAGGGCTACCCGAAAGACAGCCAGGATTAATAAGCAGCATGTCAGCTCTTTCATGATTGCCATATAGCATAGGAGTTTTCAGATTGCAATGTAACAGTCATTAGCCATTCCCACTAATGAAGATTTCAACCCCGCCAAAGAAATGCACAGCAAAGTGAGCCAAACAGTTGGAAAAATAAATTGTTTAACTCCCATCAAGTAGGTTTTGGTTCATCTGGAGAACAATGGTGGTGGTATAGCAGAGATCCATGGAAGACAACAGAGAAAGAAACACATAGGCTGGTCGATCAGATGATGTGATGTGATGAAAATGAGAAGATTTGTCAAGACTATAAGGTAAAATGTTAAGACCAGGACTGAGAACAGTGTTTGTGCCTCCAGGTATGGGGAAAATCCCATTAGAACATATTCAGTGATGTTGCTGTCCATGTGTTCAGAAGGTCACCAATGACCTCCTTCTTGCCAAATCCAATGACTCCTACTCTATCCTAATCCTCCTAGACCTCTCAGCTGCCTTTGGCACTGTGGATCATCCCCTTCTTCTCAACACACTATCTAACCTTGGTTTCAGACTCCTTCCTCTCCTGGGTCTCCTCTCATCTCTCCGGCCATTCATTCTCAGTCTCCTTTGCGAACTCCTCCTTCCTCTCCCATCCCCTTACTGTTGGTGCTCCTCAAGGGTCAGTTCTTGGTCCCCTTCTGTTCTCTATCTACACTCACTCCCTTGGTGAGCTCATTCACTCCCATGGCTTCAACTATCATCTCTATGCTGATGACAACCAAATCTACATCCCTCCCCCTGCTCTCTTTCCCTCCCTTTAGGCTCGTGTCTCTTCCTGCCTCCAGGACATCTCCATCTGGATGTCTTCCCGCCATGTAAAACTTAATATGTCCAAAACTGAACTCCTTATCTTCGCCATGATGTAGAGGCAGGAGTTGATGGGGGATTGGCTAGTGTGTGGGAGGTCAGGGCTACAGAGATAGTTTGGGGCTATCAGGGAGTAGCTGAAATCATGTTTTTGGATGATTTCTCTATGTGAGAATAATGCAACATAAGCAATACTTTCAACTCCTCCCTCTCTTTCAACCCTAATATTCAGGCTGTTGCCAAATGCTTCGGTTTTACTATTACAGCATTCCCAGAACTGGCCTCCTCCTCTTCACCCAAATGGCCACCACCCTGGTCTAGGCACTTTTTGTATCCTTAAATAACTACTCTGCCATCCTCCTCACTGATCTCCCAGCCTCCATTCTCTCTTTCCTCCAGTCCATACTTCACTCTGTTTCCTAGATCATTTATCTGTAATGTTATACCCACAACTCTTCACTTGTCAAGTTTTTTAATATTAATGTAAGGTTCTACTTGAAGAGTCTTGCTAATAAGACTTTTCTGAGGATGAACCTAGGCTTAGCAGACAGCTCTCTCCTGCCCAGCCTCCTTTATCTCAGTCTCTTAATTTTTCTGTCTTTATGACTGCTTGTGCACCTCTCTCTTTCTTTTCAGTGCTGGTATCCAAAATGCACCTCGGATCTTCTCATATGTGAAAATACTAGGAGAAACTCTGTATAACTACCAAGTAATGTTTAACCTGCCTCCACAGTATAATAAACTGGTGAAAAAAATGCATCTTGAAAATACTTAATGATAGTGGGGATGAGAAATGTTATAGACTTCATTTACATCTTGAAGTGTTTACAGTAAATTTGAAGGTTCTAAGCAATGAATTTTGGGGGGTCTAATGGCCTTTCCAGGATATTTACACTTAGAAAAATGATCTCAGCAAATATTAAGGGATGAGGTACTAATTAGTAGAAGGAGTCCAGAACTCCGGATTTTAGTCCTAGTTTTGCCATTTTCCTGCTGTGGGACCTTGGTCAAGTTCCTTAACTTCTCAGTACCTCAGTTTCTCCATTTATACAGTGCAGACAAAATACCTGTATTCCCTGGAGGCGTACAGTCTAAGAGGAAGGGTGTGCAGGTATTTTATCCCCTTTCTGCAAGTGAAGAAATTGAGGCACCGAGAAGCTAAGAGACTTGTCCAAATCTGGGCTATGTCTGATTTGATTACCTTGTGTCTACCGTAACGTTTAGTATAGCACTGCAAACTTCCTTGTGCCTTTCTTGCTACCGTCATAATCATCATGATCATCATTATTATCATTTTTAATGAATTTGTAATAGTATAGAAGTCCCCCCATTTCTGTTCAGAGTGAGGGCCTGTGTTCTGAGCTAGTGCTTCAAAATTAGTAATACTTAATATTTCTCAATTTGGCTGATTCAGGTAAATATCCATGTGCTGTACACTCATCACCTTGGCCAATTTGGTGAAGAGTTCAAACTTCACAAAGTTTGTCTTCAGGAGTCTGTTTCCAAATAAAGAGGATTTTGTTTTTGCGTGTTTTGTGTTGTTCTTACTCTGTTATCTAGCCATCTTGTTGGGCAATCTTCTTATCCTCATCACCATCAGAAACAGCCATCTTAGCAGGCTATGTGCGTTTTCCTCAGTTCCTTGTCCATCATGGACCTCTGCTTCGCATCCACAGTTGCTCCTAAGATGATCGCGGACCAATTGATAGAAAGAAAACCCATTTCCCACAACTCCTGTATAGTCCAACTCTTCAGTGCTCACTTCTTCGGTGGTGCCAAGATATTCATCCTATTGGCTGTGGCTTATGATTGCTATGTCACCATCTGCTAGCCTCTCCACTACATGATCGTTATGAGCCGGCAGGCTTGCCACACATTGGTCATAGCCTCTTTTGTAGGGGCTTTTCTGCATTCAGTCATGGAGATTTTTATCGTGGCACAGCTATCTCTCTGTGGCCCCAGTCAGATTGACCACTATTTCTGTGATGTGTTTCCTCTGGTGAAACTTGTCTGTACAAAGAGCTAGTTTGTTAACGTCTTAATCATTGCCAGCACTGGTGTTCTGTCCCTACTAACCTTTTTTGCTGTGATTGTTTCCTATGTCATCATTTTCTCTGCGCTGAGAAAGCCCTCCACAGAGAGTTGGCACAAAGCTCTCTCTACCTGTGGTTCGCACATCACCGTGGTACTCATATTTTTCTTGCCCCTCATCTTTACTTATGTTCTCCACAGCTGATTCCTTCGGCGAGGATAAAGTGTTTGCCTTCCTTTACACTATCATCGCCCCCATATTCAACCCCTTTATCTACACGTTGAGATACACCGAGATAATAATAATAATGATAATGATGGCATTTGTTAAGCACTTACTATATGCCCAGCACATTTCTAAAAGTTGGGGGATACAAGGTAATCAGGTTGTCCCACATGGGCTCACAGTCCTAATCCCCATTTTCCAGATGAGGGAACTGAGGCACAGAGAAGTTAAGTGAGTTGCCCAAAGTCATACAGTTGACAAGTGGTGGAGCTGGGATTAGAACCCATGACCTCTGACTCCCAAACCCATGCTCTTTTCTCTGAGCCACCCTTGCCATGAGAAAGGTATGGTGTAGAAAGGTGTTATCATAAAGAAAATAAATGCATAAAATTGACTTCCATTTCTCGTGTTTTCTGTACACTTCAGCATAGCATTATACATTAGCATTAGCATGTGTTTTCTGGACACATTAGTCCACATTAGCATACACACAGGTTGAAAATTCCAGGCCCCCTCTAGTCCCAATCATCAGTAGTATTTATTGAGCACTTACAGTGTGCAGAGCAGTGTACTAAGTGCTTGGGATAGTACAATACCACAGAGTTGGTAGACATGATCCTTGATTTCGTGTAGATCAAATGATCATCAGCATGTCTGGTTTCTTTATGGCAGGGTTAACATCACATGGCTATTAACCTTTCTATGGTGGGCTTCTGCCAAGGCTACTCCTCTTCCAAAATCTTCAAGATCATGGAACTCTTCATGTCCTTCTTGAGAACAACTTTCAGTGATAGTCATTTGCATGTGTTATGGCTACTGGAACAGTCATCACTTTGTAATAAAAAAATGAAACCAGATGTTTCGTGTGATTCGTTTCAATGTGCTTGTGGCATCATGGTTCCTCTCAGTGAGACAGTACGTTACCTTTGCAAATAATTTTCAAAAATATTTTGACTTGGAAAATTCATTTGCTCGGCATATTTTGCATCTGCCCTGCTTGCATTTATCATAATTCCTCCCTCACACTTCAGACACTGGCTCCATAAAGTTAAGAGACTAGTATCCAGAGTTTAGTACAGTGCATGGCACAGAGTAAGTGCTTAACAAATACCATGATTAATTGTTAATTAATTATGCAAATCCAACATGAATTCATATGAAAACCAATCTTGAAGGAAATTGTTAGAGGGCCATTGCTTGCTTTCTGTGTCTAATTTGCCTTTAATATGCATAAGAATGGGCGATTTTATTCCCCCCTCACTGGATGAAAGGAAGTAGGAATTACCTGGAAAATATCTAGACAGGAACCCATGAATCTAATTGTGTAGCCAAATGGAAAGAAGGATGGGACTCAGAGTTAGGAGACCCAGGTTCAAATTCCAACTTCATCACTAAACTGTGTGACTTTCCACAAGTCACTTAACTGCTCTTTGCCTCAGTTTCCTCATCTGAAAAGAGGAATCAGAAACCTATTTCCCAACCCCTTAGATTATGATCCCTGCCTAGAACAGGGACTATGTCCATCTGCTTATCTTGTCTCCATCCCTGCGCTTAGCAGAGTACTGGACACCTACTAAGCACTGAATGAATATTATTATTATTACTATTATTATCATTATTATTGTTGTTCTTATTATCCAATTTCCCAATAATAAGAAAAGGGGACTGTATTAATCTCTCAGGCTGATAGAGCAGAGTTGGAAGCAGATAGTTTATTCTTTACTATTTCTCTACCATAAATATATGTATATAGATAGATACATAGATAGATAGACAGATGTATATATATATATATATATATATATATTTTTTTTTTTTCTGACCCCAGCGATCAATTAATCATATTTATTGAGCCCTTTAGTACATGTAGAGCACTGTACTAAGAGCTTGGGTAAGTACAGTATAGCAACGTAATAGGTGAGAGTGCTGCCTTTGAACCAATATATTTTTTCTTTCTCCTTCTCTCTCTTCTTCCCTCTCTCTTTCTCTCTCTCCCCCACCTTTTCCTCCCTCTCTCACTCCATGTCTACACACTGTGTAACTAGTACTGTCCCTGAACTGGCAACCACTAAAATATTGATGGTATGGGAGTCAATACAGACCAATTTCAGAAGGGGCTTTACATCACAGAAAAAGTAATCTAGCTGATTGAGTCCACAGAAGGATAATTTGGCTGCCACGAGAGTTTGGGCCAATGAATGCAGGAAGGGCTAGCCCAAAGGCAGCCAGGATTAATAGGCTGCATGTCAGCTCGTTCAGGATTGCCATGTAGCATAAGTGTTTGCAGATCACAGTCATAACATTGTTTTCTCAATGTGTGACTTTGGGCATGTCACTTTACTTTTCTCTGCCTCAGTTACCTCATCTGTAAAATGGAGATTAAGACTGAGCTCCACGTGGGACAACCTGATTACTTTTTAACTACTCTAGCACTTAGAACAGTGTTTGGCACATAATAAGCGATTAACAAATGTCATTATCATTATTATCATTATTATTAGTGGGCATGATCCCTGCCCTTAAATTGCTGACTATCTAGTGGAGGACATTAAAATAAATCACGGTAGGGGGAAGCAATGTAGTGTGTTGGGATTTTTTACTGTTCAAACTTGTCATGATATGGGTGGAGCACCGAATAAGTTTTAATAACCCGTTGAATGTCCCACACAGGGAATTAAATGCAATAGGAGAGGTGCCATGTCAATTCAATTCAACTTTTCCTTCAATTGGAGGTCAAGCTTCTTTGACTTTCCAGCTCAGATAGGAAGGAGTCAGGGTTCAAGTGGTAGTAGCAGCTGCACTCTCACCTACCTTGGATCATCATAGAAATACGTCGATCAATAATCAGTCATATTTATTGAACCTTTACTATGTGTGCAGCACACTGTACTAAACGCTGGGGAGAGAACAATATAAGAGAGTTGGTAGACACATTCCTGACCCACAGTGAGCTTACAATCTAGAGGGACTTGGTCAGCAATGAATACTACTTCCCTCCTCCACCCACTGCCATGCTACAACCCTCAGCTCTATGCTCGAAGAAGTACCAGCCTGACCCTTCTCACTGCCATCATCATCATGATCATCACTGTATCTCTTCTGTACCAAGTGTTTTAGAGCATACAGTAAAAGTAAGAGGCAAGGCCCCTGCCCTAAAGGAACTTACATGCTTAAGGGGTAGAGGAGAAAACACAAAGTAAACAATTAATCAGTCAATAAGCAGAAAAATGCAAAGCAATGTTCTATGGACCTGGGAGAGTATCATAAAGTTTTTGTTTTGTTTTATTTTGTTTCAATAGTATTTGTTATGCACTTGCTATGTGTCATGCACCATTCTAAGCATTGGAGTTGATATAAGTGAATCAGGTGAGGTACAGCCCCTGTTCCACATGGCATTAGCAGTCTAAGAGGAGGGAGATGAGATATTGAATCCCCATTTTGCAGTTGATGAAACTGAGGCATAGAGAAGTTAAGTAACTAACCCAAGGACACACAGCAGGCAGGTGGTGGAGCCAGAATTAGAATTTGGGCCCTCTGACTCCCAGATCCGTGACAAGACCACACTGCTTCCCAGCATGAGAGGCAGGATCCCTGTTCTTAGTGATCTTTCAAAGTAAAAGGGAAGACTAATATAAAGTTATTTACTGATAGGAGGAAGAAAAAAATGGAAAGAAGGATATGAAGATGAGTAACTGCTTAAAAGGTAAAGGATGTAATTCAGTATATATAGAGGCAGTTAGTGCTTGTGCTTGCAAGTGTACTGATGAAAATGTTGGAAGTATATGACTTAAGGAGAGGAAAATTAGTTGGGAAAATTGTGCAGCATAGAACAGCTAAAAGAGAGCATAACTTCACATAGACATAAATATCTTACTTGGTTCAAGGGTCAAACTCTGAC
The DNA here is from genome assembly GCF_015852505.1 of Tachyglossus aculeatus. Classification (NCBI taxonomy): domain Eukaryota; kingdom Metazoa; phylum Chordata; class Mammalia; order Monotremata; family Tachyglossidae; genus Tachyglossus; species Tachyglossus aculeatus. Next base: position 2,661,867 of record NW_024044840.1, on the reverse strand, counting down.
CCGGAGGAGAAGCTCATATATTTGAGGAGGGAGAACATGGAAGGAAAGAACAGAGCAATGAACTGCAGAGCTGAGCCTGTGCTCTGCCCTTAATTAAGCCTCTCCAGTGATGATTCAATGACAGCATTTCATCATCATCATCATCAATCGTATTTATTGAGCACTTACTATGTGCAGAGCACTGTACTAAGCGCTTGGGAAGTACAAATTGGCAACATATAGAGACAGTCCCTACCCAACAGTGGGCTCACAGTCTAAAAGGGGGAGACAGAGAACAAAACCAAACATACTAACAAAATAAAATAAATAGAATAGAATAGAATGCTAACGTTCACTGGGTTGGGCATGATTAAAAAAAAATCTAAAACATCGCCCTTGACTGATGTTGCTGTTTGCTTTGTCTATACTTTAAACTGAGCCAGCCATCGCTGACTGCTACATATCAAAATAAATGACTGACAGTTTTTCAACTATGCCACACTGAACCACACAGGTCAATCAATTTCATGTACTGAGCACCTGTGTGCAGAGCACTATACCAAGTGCCTGGGAGAGTACAACAGAACTGACTACATGATGCATTCTGGATAGGACAAATCTCCTACAGTACTACCATAGGAATGTTGTTAGAAGCCTGGGAACTCAGGAATTTCCTGAACCTGCTCGGGGACAAAGTTTCTCCATTCTAGTGTGCTTCAAAAATAGACACATGAAGTCTGGACAATTTTTTTTTTAATTCGTATCCCGAGACAGTCAGCAATAATATCAAATATTGCCAGCAGCAAGAATCAGAAGAGTCAAGTGAGAAAAAAGAAAGGCAAAAACAAAGAAGGCTGCTGATGAGGGAGAGGAAAAATAAGGTGACCTGTGTTTCCTGTTGTTTCATCTTTCTCCCAACCTTCCAGTCTAATGAATTGGAAATGTCAGGAGGATTACAGGACTAAGCTAGCCCCTCGTGAGTCCTCCAGACCAGGGAGCTAATTGAGGATGAGCTCTCTTGGCTTGACCCTGTGTTACCATTGTGGCAACTGCAGAAATGATTCAGTCTCTAGACAAGAGAGCAGGTGCCCTAAGTGACACATTGTTCATCTGAGTGGCTACAAACTGTGATGGGAAGATCACCTTTTGGTACAGTGCCATACTAGCTTAAGGAACCCTGCAATGGCCCTCCCCAGGACAATAGAGCAGTTGCTAAAATTCCTTCGTAAACATAAAACATTTGACCTGCAGATTGTAGGGTGTGCACAGGATTTTTCTTTTATTTTTTTGAGTGCTTACTCTGTGGCAGGAACTGTATTAAACGCTGGATTAGATACAAGCTAATCTGGTTGGACACAGTCCATGTCTTTCATGGGGCTCACAATCTTAATCCTCATTTTACAGTAGAGGTAACTGAGGCCCAGAGAAGTTAAATGACTTGCCCAAGGTGCCATAGCAGACATCTTGTGGATCCAGAATTAGAACCCAGGTTCTCCTAACTTAAAGGCTGGTGCTTTATCCATTAGGCCATGCTGTTTGCTGTGACCAAAGATACTAGGGGATGCTGAAGGACATTCTAGACTGTGAGCCCATTGTGGTCAGGGATTGTCTCTGTTTGTTACTGAATTGTTCTTCCCAAGTTCTTAGTACAGTGCTCTGCACACAGTAAGTGCTCAATAAATATGATTGAATGAATTAATGTGCTATGGGAATAATAATAATAATGATAATCATAATAATGATAATAATAATGGCATTTATTAAGCACTTACTATGTGCAAAGCGCTGTTCTAAGCTCTGGGGAGGTTACAAGGTGATCAGGTTGTCTGATGGGGGGCTGGGGGCTCACAGTCTTAATCCTCATTTTACAGATGAGGTAACTGAGGCACAGAGAAGTTAAGTCACTTGCCCGAAGACACACAGCTGACAATTGGTGGAGCTGGGATTTGGACCCATGACCTCTGACTCCAAAGCCCGTGCTCTTTCCACTGACCCACGAGAAAATGTTTATTTCCCCCTATAAAACACCCTCCTGCACCACACTTTCCTGATGGCACTTTTCATCTCTGTATTTCTCAGGGTTGAACATGGGGACAATTATGATCTAAAACACAGCAAGTACTTTGTCCACCATGAAGGTGGTGGCTGGATGTACATAGATGAAGATATAGGGCTCATAGAATAAGACCACCACGGTGATGCGGGAACCACAAGTTGACAGAGCTTTGTGATGACTGTGAGGGGATCATGTTCTTAGGGAAACTGATATGACTATGTAAGAAATAAGCAACACCACAAAGGTGAGCATGGTGATCATTCCTGTGCTGGCCAATACCTAGAGGCCTACAATGTAGTTGTTGGTGAGGGTGAGTTTCAACATGGGATTCACATCACAAAAATAGAGATAGATCTGATTGGGACCACAGAAGAGCAACTGGAGGGTGAGGAGTAATTGAACCATCGAATGCACGAATGCCACAACACTGGCGAAAAGCAGCATTCCATTAAACACCCGCCAGTTCATAACGACCATATAGTACAGTGGCTTCCAAATGGCCAAGAAATGATCATAAACCTTCCACACCAGGATGAAGATCTCAACACCGCCAAAGAAGTGAGAAGCTGGGTCACAGAGTTGGGGAAGGAAATGGTCTTCCTCTCCAGATCAAGTCAGCGATGAGTTTAGGGGATATGGTGAAGGTGTAGCAGAGAGCCACAAGAGACAGGTAACTGAAGAAGGAATACATCGGCTGATTGATTAGGTGGCTGAACCGGATGGTGAGGAGAATGAGCAGATTTCCCATCATGATGACAATGTAAAGGAGCAGGAACAACTCCAAAAAGTTAACCTGCACCATAGGATTTGGGGAAAATCCCAAAAGAATAAATTCTGAAATATTGTTCAGGTTTTCCATGGTCAGCAAAGGCTCTTCCTGGAAGTTCTTACTTTGCCTTAAATGATAAAATATTGAAACATAGTCAATAATATAAAACATACATATCTTCACAGGAGCTTTCTAGTGTTCTCTCACATGAACCAAGCCTGATCGTACATTTTTACTCTTGAAGTCTGCCCTTTTATTTGTGATTTTTTAATGGGTCTCAAAGACATTGATAGGCATGGTTTTCTTCAGTCAGGTAAGCATTTTAGGAAGGAGTTTGAAGTAGAAATGAAGGAGAAGAATTTCCAAGTTCAGCAGAATTGCTTCACCTGTTCACTGAAGACACATATAAGAAGAAAAAACTGATGTCTCAAGGCTCAGGAAGGAACTGGATTCTTATCCTGGCTCTCGCACTGGATCACTCAACTTCTCTGTGCCTCAGTTGCATCAAGTATGAAATAGGGATTAAGCCCACTAGTCTCATGTAGGGCTCGGATTGTGTCCAACTTAATTAGCTTGTATCTACCCCAGTGCCCAAGTACACTGCCTGCCACATAGTAAGCGCTTAACAAATTCCATTTGATAAAAGAAAAAAAAAGAAAACCCCTAACCCTACTACCACGCATCATGATTGCAAAAATCATCTTGTAGAAAGTACACTACTGATTGTCTACCTTTCATGTGAGGGGCAAATTACCTCCACATTATAACATAAAAGTTCAACAGAGCTATCTAAACATTTTCAAGGGAATAGTCCTTAATGCTTCTCTTACTTCTACATCACGTTTCTCAAACACTGTGGATATGCACATTATTGTCTCCATCATTCTGAAAGCTACTTTTCCCAGTACTTATCTTCCATTCTAGTAGGGTTTTCATTTTATCTTATTTAATGGCAGCTACCTCCCTATTCTGAGTTTCTTTTTCTTCCGAGTACTAAATCCTCACATCATAGTTTCAATTGCAGAAGAACGTACCAATCATTCATTCATTCATTCATATTTATTGAGTGCTTATTGTGTGCAGAGCACTGTACTAAGCGCTTGGAAGTACAAATCCTCAGCATATAGAGATGGTCCCTACCCAACAACGGGCTCACAGTCGTACCACTGAGAACACTGACCCCTTTCCTTAAATGAAAAATACGATCTCAAATAAATTCATTCCATTGAGCAATACCAGGACTCCCCGACTTGCTTAAAAGACCTCAGCCTAAAGAATTAGTCCCTTAACAATGTCATGCAACAATATTAATGAACTAAGCAATGTAAAAATGATTTTTAACCATCTTTTGTAAGTACTTACTGTGTACCAGGTACTGTACTAACTGCTGGGGTAGATATAAGATAATCATCTTGGACATAGTCTAGATTCCATATGGGGCTCAGAGTCTCAATTCCCATTTTACAGATGAGGTAACTGAGGTACACAGACAGAAGGTAAGTGAATTGCCCAAGGTCACATAGCAGGTGATTGGCAGAAACAAGATTAGAACCCAAATACCCTGACTACTGAGCTCTTTCCACTAAGTAGACTACTTCCCATTTAAATCCATAAATGCTGCCCCCTCCATATCTGAATAGTTTTGAACCCCCGTTCTGTGCCTTATCTACTAACAAAGAGGGACTGCGTTAATTGTATGAGTAGATCCCACTGAGATTCCTGCTATGCACATAAGCATTTAGAAGAAACTATATCTGCTAAAACCCACATCTGCCATCATTGCACAGTGCACATCAAAGACATAACTCCCTCTCCCTAGAAGCTTACAATTAATATAACATCAACTGAAGACTGTAATTAGCTTTCCATCCCATTAAGCAGGAGTTATTCATTTTCTTGAAAATAGTTTATTTGAAATAGCATAGGATAATGGATGGCTGCATTAAGTATAGGCATTGAGGTGAAGGAAGGGATGTTTATGGTCTGATAAACAGTGAGAATTCTCTTTTCCCCTAGCCTAGGAGAAAACCTGCTTTGATTGTACAGAGAAGAGCTAGGTGGATAGAATAAGACAGATGCAAGAGGGGAAGACAGGAGATGTGGACATTCATTTCACCTGCCTGATTTTCACTCCAAATGTGGCTTCCAACACCACACCTTTCTCATGGACGTTTTCATCTCTCTGTTCCTCAGAGTGCAGATGAGGGGGTTGAACATGGGGGCGATGATGGTGTAAAACAGAGCAAACACCTTATTCTCGGGAAAGGTCTGTGCTGGCCGGAGGTAAATAAAGATGGAGGGCAAAAAAAACAATGCCACCACGGTGATGTGGGAAGCGCAGGTGGAGAGGGCTTTGTGACGTCCTTCCAAAGAGCGGTTCCTCAGACTGGCTAAAACGGTGACATAAGAGAACAACAAGACTATAAATGAGATCAATGTAACTGTCCCTGAATCGGAGAGGACTAAAATTCCTACCATGTCAGTATCTGTGCAAGCCAGTTTTAGGAGAGGGTAAACATCGCAGAAATAGTGATCGATTTTACTGGGGCCACAGAAGGGCAAAAAAAATAACAAGGACGATGAAATGGAGAAATCCTCCTCCCCAGCACACTATAACCACTATGGCACACCACTGCTTGTTCATGACAACCACATAGTGCAAGGGTTTGCAGATGGCAACATAGTGATCGTAGGCCATCCCCACAAGGATGGCCAACCCCATCTCAACCCCACCAAATAAGTGCACAGTAAAGAGCTGCATCACGCAGACCTAGAAGGAGATTATTTTCTTCTTAGACAGCAAATCTCTGACCAGTTTAGGAGTCACTGTGGAAGTGTAGCAGGGGCCCATGAGGGACAAGTGGCAGAGGAAGAAGTACATGGGCTGTTTGAGGAGGGAACTGCCTCTGACAGTGATGAGGATGATGAGATTCCCTAAGAGGATTGCGATGTAACAGGAGAGGAACAGCCCAAAGCAGAATATCTACAAATTTCTATCACTGGACAGACCTAAGAGAACAAATTCTGTGACGTTGTTCCTATTTTCCATCCTGAGAATGAGGAATATTTACCTGAAATTATTGCAAAATGAAACATCATAAATAATATTTTAAAAATTGCAGGGACCAGTGAATTATACTTATAATTGAATATCACTTACAACACTGTGTTGATGTATATGAGAACATTGCAAGAGAAATTTTATATCTTTTCTGGATATACATCCCTTTCATTTCTAGTGAGGTGATAAATATATTTTTTTATTAATTAAGTGCTCACCACGTGCCAGGCATTATGTTAAGTACCAGACCACAGACTAATTGGTTAGGAAACAGTCCTTCCTCCATATAGGGCTCACAATCTAAGAAGTAGGGAGAGGGAAAATTTTATCCCCATTTTGCAATGGAGAAAAATGAGGCACAAGAGAAGCAGCCTGGCCTAAATGAAAGAGCACAGGCCAGCGAGACACAAGATTTGGGTTCTAATTCCAGCTCTCCTCCTGTATGCTGTGTGACCTTGACGACCTCATTTAATGTCTCTGTGCCTCAGTTTCCCCATCTGTAAAATGGGGATCAAATTCTACCTCCATCCTAGTTAGACTCAGTGCCCCCATTTTTTATGTTATTTATTAAGTGCTTACTATGTGCCAGGCACTGTTATAAGCGCTAGGATATGTACAAGCTAATCAGGTTGGAGAGGGTCTGTGTCCTACATGTTGACATGCTGAAGCAGCCTGGCTTAGTGGAAAGAGGCCGGGGTTGGGAGTCAGATGAGTCAGAGGTCGTGTGTTCTAATCTGGGCTCCACCACTTGTCAGCTGTGTGACTTTGGACAAGTCACCTAACTTCTCTGTGTCTCAGTTACCTCATCTGTAAAATGAGGATTAAGACTGTGAGCCACACATGGTACAACCTGACTACTTAATATCTGCCCCAATATTTGCAACAGTGCTTGGCACATAATAAGTGCTTAACAAATGCTATTATTATTATTATTATGTTGTTGTTGTTATTTGTCCAAGGTCAAGCAGCAGACAAGTGGCGGAGCCACGATTAGAACGCTGGTCCTTCTGACTCCCAGGCCCATGCTTTATCTACTAGGTCACACCGTTTGTTTGCACTGATTATCTTTTATCTATCTTAAAATTTAGTACAGTGCTTAGCACATAGGACTAAACAAACACCATAATAAAAATAATAACAGAAATAATTATTCTGAATTTATTCCTGTGTATAACAGCACAATTGCTTAAATATACCATAACTACTATAAAACAAGCAATCAATCCTATTTATTGAACTCTTACTATGTGCAGAACACTCTACTAAGCGCATTGGAAAGTACAATACACACATTTTCTGCCCAATTAACATCATTATTAAGATGTTGAATGGCTTGTCCAATATCAACCAGCAGTCCAGGAGCAGAGCAGGAACTAATAATAAGGATAATAATAAAAATAATAATTACAGTACTTGTTAAGCACTTACTATGTGCCAAGTACTGTTCTAAGCTCTGGGTAAATATAAGTTAATGAGGTTAGACATAGTCTCTGTCTCACATGGGGTTTGCATTCTTAATCCCCATTTTACAGATGAGGTATCTGAGGTACAGAGAATTGAAGTGACTTGCTCAAGGTCACACAGCAGCTAGGTGTTGGAGGTGGGATTAGAACCCAGGTCCTTCTAACTCCCAGGCATGTGCTCTATCCACTAGGCCATGCTGCTACCCATATTCTGGTCTCTCAATCCCAGTCGTATCATCTTTCTACTGGGCAATAGTGCCCAGCAATGAATATATTCCTCTAGAGATCATATCTATTGCATTAGGATGTTTCAGAATGCAAACAATCTGATTTCCTGTTTCTAATAAATCACACTCTCCTTTGAATCCACACCTTATGGTGGCAGTAGGGTTTGTATATGCTGATGAATCTTAGAGTTTAGAGCTAGAGAGTTATTCTCTCATCGAGGTTACCCATAATGGAAAGGTCTAAACCAAAGCATCAGACAAAGTTGATTCACCTGTGCTGGGCAGCAGCAGCATGGGAAAGAAGAAAATTCATTCATATTTATTCTTTAATTCAAATGTATTTATTGAGCGCTTACTGTGTGCAAAACAGTGTACTAAGCACTTGGGAAGTGCAAATCGTCAACATCTAGAGATGGTCCCTACCCAACAACGGGCTCACAATAGAAAAGAACTTCCATATTTCTGACCAAGAAAACGCTATTGACTACAAACCAGAACAAGTACAGAAGAAAATGGGATGTTCTGGAGAAGATATATTCAAGGAGTGACCATGGGTGAGAAATGACTCAAAGGCATTCGTCAACAACAATAAAGCACATCAGTCAAGGGATTCCTTAAAGGACCACCTGATTGGAACTACGAAATCACATGAGGGGGTCTATTCAGATATTTTCTAAACAGTCCTGGAGATCTGCGAAAAGAGAAACGGTGGGCTAAAAAAATGAATTTTATCTGTCTCACAATGTTTCAGAATTAAAATTATGACTTTGTTGAAGACCAAAATTCACAATCCTAGCTCAATTTTCCAAGGAGAGTCAGCTAATTCGATTCTAGGTACTTGCAATCTGGATTCTTCTTTATATTAAAATGACTAGGGACCTGCACAGGAAAAGTCCATGAATCAAAGAATGAGAACTGAGAAATTAAGAGAAAACTCTGTTGTTGCTTTTTGAAAAAAGAACCTTACCCCTTTGTTAGTCTTCCCACTATGATGCATTTATGTGTGTGTGGATCTTTATATCCAGTCATGAGAAGCAAAAGGCTTTTCAGAGCTGCATCAGGACAGAACTCAAGTCTCAGTGGAAGTCCAACCTTCACATTGGATGGAGGTAGTTTCCTAAACACGGAGTTTCTGAATCTTGAGTCATCTTTGGTTTCCTGAGAGTCAAATTTCTTTCCTTGGGGCTGCCTGAAACGTGCAACCCCACCAACCTGTATCTGAGCTCAGAGGGGGAAAAAAAAGAAAGACAGTTACAAAGCTTTCCCCCTCGACCAAGCAAATGCTTGGTGCAGAGCTATCTTCAGGGAAAAAAAAAACTTTGCCTCGAAGACCCAGCTGTTAAACCAAAACATTTTAGAGGTCCAGGGACTCTGCCAGCTCCTCAAATCCCTGAAGATCTACCTTATCAAAGGTGGTGGTCGAACGTTTCTTCATCATGTTGAAAACAGGTTTGAATATAGCTTAGTAGGGACTGCTATCAATTTATAACTTTGCCCATATTTTCGATTATAATTTAATCATTTGCTGATTATTTTCATCTTCCCAGATTATACCCTCTCAACTACCTAGTCAGTTCATTTGCACTCATAGCCAGCCATACAACTTAGATACTATTAAAGAACTTAATGATTCATTTAACCATCTTTCAATATTCTTTTTTCATCCAATTGGAAATTATTCTGTACCTCTCACTGCCAATAGATTGTAAGTTTCCTTAGGCCAAGGATCATGTCTTTCATCTTTATTATACTCCCTCAAGGGCTTAAGTTTGTGTTCTGCATACAGTCAATACTCAGTAAATACTATGAACCATGTACAGAAAGCATACAATAACCCTAATGGTCACCATAAAGGATAAATGATCATTCACCTTTAAATTTCAAACTATTTCATTCTACTAGTTGGCAACAGAATTATGCAGATATGAAAATATTTAAGAAACTCATAAATCACATAGCTAAGGTGTCTTGTTTAAAGAGAAGCTGGTAAAAAATGTCATTTGGAAATAATGATAATGATGGCATTTGTTAAGCACTTATTATGTGCATAGCACTGTTCTAAACACTGGAGCACTGTTCTAAGCACTGGGATACATCATCCATGTATATTGAAACTCAGGTTTACCTATTTCTAAATCAGGAAGAACTCTTTCCAAGTGGTCTTTAATTTTTTTTCCGACTCAAAGAATCAACTTGAAATTTACTCATAGAGTTTGTGTCTCCCTCCAGAGTACAATCCACCCCAGCATGTGGAACAAAGATCAGGTCATAAACACACAGACCAGCTGTGAGTGGAGAAGGTCTCCTCCAAGAGGCCTTCCCTGAATAAGCTCTCTCTTCATTTACCTTCCCTCCCCTCCCCTCTTCAATGACTCTGTACTTGGCTGTGTACTTCTTAAGAACTTTGGTTTTCTCCCCAGACCACATCATTTATAGTACATCTCCTTATGCTCGAATATTTCCCCAGCTGTAATTTTTTTTAATCCCTATCTCCCCCTGCAAACGGTCAGCTCACTGTGGGCATGGGTAATGTCTACTAATTCTGTCATATTGCACTTTCCCAAGTGTTTAGTAAAGTGCTCCAATCACTTAGTACAGTGGTTTGCACACAGTAAATGTTCAATAAATATGACTGAATGAAGCCCATTGTGGGCAGGGATTGTCTCTATTGTTGTAGTGTACTTTCCAAGTGCTTAGTACAGTGCTCTTTACACAGTGAACGCTCAATAAATACAATTGAATGATGTGAAATGTTTCACACATGGTAAGTGCTCAATAAACACAATTGATTGATTTATTGATTAACATCGTCCCCTCCTGAGATCAAGTATTGTGGTACTTTTACCTAGCAATGTTTTCCCAAGGGAATACTAATAACCATTATGGTACTTGTTAATTGCTGTCTATGTGCCAAACACTGTTCTAAGAGCTGGGGTAGAAATAATTTAATCTGGTTGGACACAGTCCCTGTCCCACACAGGACTCACACTTTTATTTCCATTTGACAGATGATGTCACTGAGGCACGCAGAAGTGAAGGGACTTGCCCAGGATCACACAACAGACAGGTAGCAGTGCTGGGATTAAAACCCAGATCCTTCTGACTCCCACGCCCATGTTCTATCCACTAAACCATGCTACAGGTCTCAGGTCTCCTCCAGGTCTCAGAGGGAACCAAAGACTTCTCTCATACCCTCCTATATTCCTGTTCCTTTTTTAAAGGTTCTCTATATTCATTCATTCAATCGTATTTATTGGGCACTTACTGTTTGCAGAGCACTGTACTAAGCTCTTGGGAAGTACGAGTTGGCAACATATAGAGATGGTCCCTACCCAACAGCGGGCTCACAATCTAGAAGTCTATAGTTACTGAAGGTCTAAGAGAAGTAATAGTTGGAAAGCAAGCAGAAGCAGCTTGGCTCAGTGGAAAGAACCCGTGCTTTGGAGTCAGAGGTCATGGGTTCGAATCCTGCCTCCATCACATGTCTGCTGTGTGACCTTGGGCAAGTCACTTGACTTCTCTGAGCTTCAGTTACCTCATCTGGAAAATGGGGATTGACTGTGAGCCCCACGTAGGACAACCTGATGACCTTGTATCCTCCCCCCAGCGCTTAGAACAGTGCCTTGCACATAGTAAGCACATAACAAAAGCCATTATTATTATTAAAGGTGACATTTGTAAAGTGCTCACTATGTGCCAAACATTGTATTTGGGAACAGAGTAGATAGAAAACACCAGCTCAGACACAATCCCTGTCCCTCGTAGGACTCACAGTCTAAGTAGGAAGGAGAACAGGTATTGAATCCACATTTTATGGACAAGGAAACTGAAACACATAGAAGTTAAGAGACGTGCCCAAGGTCACACGGCAAGCAAGTGATCTTCATTATTTTTTATTATTATGGTGCTTACTATATGGATACAAGCTGCTTCCTTAAGGGACGCCAGGGTTGTCATTTTATTCCAATTCTCTCTTGGGATCTTAATACAACTTGAAATCTAGGCCAAATTCCAACCAGAGCCCTAGTTTGGGTAATAGTCCTAACTCTTGTGGCATGCCCCAGTGGATATAACATGGACCTGGGAATCAGAAGGAACTGGATTCTTATCCTGGCTCTGCCACTGGATGTATGTGGTCTTGAGCAAGTCACTCAACTTCTCTGTGCCTCAGTTACATCACCTGTAATATGGTGATTAAGCCTGTTAGTTCCATGTGGGACACGGAATGTGTCCAACTTGATTAGCTTGTATCTACCCCAGTGCTTAAGTATGGTGTCTGACACATAGTAAGCGCTTAACAAATACCATTAGAAAAAAGAAAAAAGGAAGAAAAACTCTGACCCTACTACCACGTATCATGATTGCAAAAATCATCTTGTAGACAGTACACTACTGATTGTCTACCTGCCAATTGAAGGGCAAATTACCTTCACATTACAACATAAAACCGCAACAAAGATATCTGAACATTCTCATGGGGATCATTCCTTAATTGCTCCTCTTACTTCTACATCATATTTTTCAAACTCCATGGATATGCACATCGTTGTCTCCATCATTCTGAAACCTACTTTTCCCAGTATTTATCTTCCATTCTAGTAGTTATTCCATTTTATCTTATTTAGCAGCAGCTATCTCCCTATTCTGAGTTTCTTTTTCTTTCGAGTGCTAAATCCTCACATCATATTTTCAATTTCAGAAGAACGTACCATTCATTCATTCATTCAATCATATTTATTGAGCGCTTACTGTGTGCAGAGAACTGTACTAAGCTCTTGGGAAGTGCAAATCGTCAAAATGTAGTACATATAGAGACGGTCCCTATCCAACATCGGGCTCACAGTTGTACCACTGAGAACACTGCCCCCTTTCCTTAAATGAAAAATATGGTCTCGAATCCCTTCCATTGAGCAATTCCAGGACTCCCCAAATTGTTTAAAAGACCTCAGCCTCATGAATTAGTCTCTTAGCAATGTTAGGCAACAATATTAATGAACTAAGCAATGTAAAGATGATTTTTAATCATCTTCTTTAAGTGCTTACTGTGCACCAGGTACTGTACTATCTGCTGGGGTAGATATAAGATAATCATTTTGGACATAGTCTAAACTCCAATTGGGGTTCAGAGTCTCAATTTCCATTTTACAGATGAGGTAACTGAGGCACACAGACAGACGTTAAGTGAATTGCCCAAGGTCACACAGCAGGTGCATGGCAAAAACAGGATTAGAACCCAAATGCTCTACTAGTCTTGTGCTCTTTCCACTAAGCAGACTCCTTCCCCTTTAAAACCATAATTGCTGCCCCCTCCATCTGAAATGAGTATTCAACCCCCGTTCTGTGCCTTATCTACTAGCAAGGAGGGAATGAGACAACTGTATTCATTCGTTCATTCAATCACATTTATTGAGCGCTTACTGTGTGCAGAGCACTGTACTATGCGCTTGGGAAGTACATGTTGGCAACATATAGAGACGGTCCCTACCCAACAACGGGCTCACAGTCTAGAAGGGGGAGACAGACAACAAAGCAAAACATGTTGACAAGTGTCAAAATCGTCAGAACAAATAGAATTAAAGCTATATGCACATCATTAACAAAATAATTAGAATAATAAATATGTGCAAGTAAAATAGAGTAATAAATCTGTATAAACATATATATATATGAGCAGAACTCACTGAGAACCCTGCTTTGCACATTAGCACTTAATAGATACTATATATGCTAAAACCCACATTTGCCATAGCTGCACAGCACACATCAAAGATGTAACTCTCTCTCCCAAGAAGCTTCCAATTAATTTTTACTTTAACTGAAGCCTGCAATTAGCTTTCCATCCCATTAAGCAGTAGTTATTCATTTTTTTGAAAATATTTTATTTGAAATGGCATAGGATAATGGATGGCTGTAATAAATATAAGCATTGAGGTGGAGGAAGGGATTCATTCATTCATTCAATTGTACTTATTTCAGTGCTTGGAAAATACCAATCGGCAACAGATAGAGACAATCCCTTCCAAACAACAGGCTCACAGACAGACAGGTGACAGACAACAAAACAAAACAAGTAGACAGACATCAATAGCATCAAAATAGATGAATAGAATTATAGATATATACACATCATTGATAAAATAGAGTTATAAATATGCACAAATATACACAAGTGCTGTGGGACAGGGAAGAGGGTAGAGCAGAGGGAGGAAGTAGGGGTGAAGTAGAAAGGAGTAGCAGAGGAAAAGGAGAGCTCAGTCTGGGAAAGCCTCCATCAGTAGGGCTTTGAAGAGGGGAAGGGAGCTAGTTTGGCAATGTGAGGAAGGAAGGCATTCCAGGCCTTCCAAGCTGTATTAAATATAGGTATTGAGTTGGAAGAATGGTTGTTTACAGTCCGATAAACAGTAAGAACTCTCATTTCCCCTAGCCTAGGAGAAAACCTGTTTTGATTCCAAATGCAGGAGGGGAAGAAAGGAGATGTGGGCATTCATTTCACCTGCCTGATTTTCCCTCCAAATGCGGCTTCCAACACCACACTTTTCTCATGGCTGTTTTCATCTCTCTGTTCCTAAGAGTATAGATGAGAAGGTTGAATGTGTGGGTGATGATGCTGTAAAACAGAGTAAACACCTTAACCTCGTGGAATGCCTGGGCTGACTGGAGGTAAATGAAGATGGAGGGCAAGAAAAACAATGCCACCACGGTGATGTGGGAAGCTCAGGTGGAGAGGGCTTTGTGACGTCCTACCAGTGAATGGGTCCTCAGATTGGCTAAAGCAATGACGTAAGAGAAGACAAGGACTGCAAAAGTAACCATCATAATTGCCCCCGTGTTGGTGAAGACTAAAAATCCAGTCACATTAGTATCTGAGCAAGCCAGTTTCAGGAGAGGGCAAATGTCAAAGAAATAGTGACCGATCTTATTAAGACCGCAGAAGGACAAAAAAATGACAAGGAACCACTGGACCATGGAATAGAGAAATGCTACTCCCCAGCACACTGCAACCATTGTGGCACACCGCTGCTTGTTCATGACAATCACATAATGCAAGGGTTTGCAGATGGCAACATAGCAATCGTAGGCCATCTCCACAAGGATTAAGATCTCAACCCCACCAAATAAGTGCATAGTGAAGAGCTGAATCATGCAGTCACGGAAGGAAATGGGTTTCTTCTCAGACAGCAAATCTTTGACCAGACTGGGAGTAACTGTGGAAGTGTAGCAGAGGTCCATGAGGAACAGGTGGCAGAGGAAGAAATACATGGGCTGGCTGCTTGATAAGAGAACTGTATCTGATGTTGATGAGGATGAGACCCCCTTCTTCTCAACACGCTATCTGACCTTGGCTTCACAGACTCCGTCCTCTCCTGGTTCTCCTCTTACCCCTCCAGTCGTTCTTTCTCGGTCTCTTTTGCAGGCTCCTCCTCCCCCTCCCATTCTCTCACTGTGGGGGTTCCCCAAGGTTCAGTGCTTGGTCCCCTTCTGTTCTCGATCTACACGCACTCCCTTGTTGACCTCATTTGCTCCCACGGCTTCAACTATCATCTCTACGCTGATGACACCCAGATCTACATCTCTGCCCCTGCTCTCTCCCCCTCTCTCCAGGATCGCATCTCCTCCTGCCTTCAGAACATCTCCATTTGGATGTCTGCCCGCCATCTAAAGCTCAACATGTCGAAGACTGAACTCCTTGTCTTCCCTCCCAAACCTTGCCCTCTCCCTGACTTTCCCATCTCTGTTGACAGCACTACCATCCTTCCCGTCTCACAAGCCCGCAACCTTGGTGTCATCCTCGACTCCGCTCTCTCATTCACCCCTCACATCCAAGCCGTGACCAAAACCTGCCAGTCTCAGCTCCGCAACATTGCCAAGATCCGCCCTTTCCTCTCCATCCCAACCGCTACCCTGCTCATTCAAGCTCTCATCCTATCCCGTCTGGACTACTGCATCAGCCTTCTCTCTGATCTCCCATCCTCGTGTCTCTCTCCACTTCAATCCATACTTCATGCTGCTGCCCGGATTATCTTTGTCCAGAAACGCTCTGGGCATATCACTCAAAAATCTCCAGTGGCTACCAATCAATCTGCGCATCAGGCAGAAACTCCTCACCCTGGGCTTCAAGGCTCTCCATCACCTCGTCCCCTCCTACCTCACCTCCCTTCTCTCCTTCTACAGCCCAGTCCACACCCTCTGCTCCTCCACCGCTGATCTCCTCACCGTACCTCGCTCTCGCCTGTCCCGCCATCGACCCCCGGCCCACATCATCCCCCAGGCCTGGAATGCCCTCCCTCTGCCCATCTGCCAAGCTAGCTTTCTTCCTCCCTTCAAGGCCCTGCTGAGAGCTCACCTCCTCCAGGAGGCCTTCCCAGACTGAGCCCCTTCCTTCCTCTCCCCCTCGTCCCCCTCTCCATCCCCCCATCTTACCTCCTTCCCTTCCCCACAGCTCCTGTATATATGTATATATGTTTGTACATATTTTTACTCTATTTATTTATTTATTTATTTTATTTGTACATATCTATTCTATTTATTTATTTTTTTTGTTAGTATGTTTGGTTTTGTTCTCTGTCTCCCCCTTTTAGACTGTGAGTCCACTGTCACTGTTGGGTAGGGACTGTCTCTATATGTTGTCAATTTGTACTTCCCAAGCGCTTAGTACAGTGTTCTGCACATAGTAAGCGCTCAATAAATACGATTGATGATGATGATGATGATGATGATGAGGGAATTCTCCAAGATGATTGTAATGTAACAGGAGAGTAACAGCCTAAAGCAGAATATTTGCAAATTTCTGTCACTGGACAGTCAAAGCTTGCTCCACTTGTACCAGTGCACTTGAGTCTATACTGGTTAAAGCACAAAAATATCCCAACCCCACAGGATTCATGTCAATGTCCTTATATTTTACCTGTTTCTCTATATGATGTTTTCTTGGTTTTTGTTTGTTTTCAATTCTTTTCTATCCTTCTAGATTTTATGCTCTGTGAACAAGCATCATATCTATCTACTGGGTTTCACTGTACACTTCCAAGCACTTAATGCAGTGCCTTGCACATGGTAGGTAATCAATTCATTCATTCAGTCAGTCATATTTATTGAGAATTTACTGTATGCAGAGGACTGTACTAAACGCTTGGGAGAGTACAATGTAACAATAAACAGCCACATTCCAGGCCATTCAATTGACTGCCTGACTGAGGGTGAACAAAGATGCCTTCAAGCAGAGTCTTGCTCAGGGCCTGCACCACTCTGTCGGGCTCTCCTCAGTTCTGATAAGTCCACTCCTACCCAGTTCCCTTCAGCCCCAACCTGTCCAGTCTGGCCCTACTCAGGTCTCTTTAAGCTCTCTTCAGTCCAGCTATATGTGCACCGACACACTGAGCTCCATCTCTTCAGGGTGCCACCCTGCACTACTTAGCAGAAGCCAGGTTAAAGGCTATAGCCCAATTCTCTCCTAGGATCTAAACCTAATTTGAAATCTAGCCCAAATTCCAACCAGAGCCCTAGTTCGAGTCATGGTCTTAACTCTTGCTATGTGGTCTAGTGGACAGAACACAGGCCCCACTCCAGTCCATACTTTACTCTGCTGCCCAGATCATTTTTCTACAAAAAACATTCTGGACATTCATTTAATCATATTTATTGAGCACTTACTATGTGCAGAGCACTGTACTAAGTGCTTGGGAAGTACAAATTGGCAACATGAAGATGTTTCCCCACTCCTCAAAGAACTCCAGGGGTTGCCCATTCACCTCTTCAACAAACAAAAACTTCTCACCATTGACTTTAAAACCCTCAATCACCTTGACCCCTCCTACCTCACCTCACTACTCCCCTACTACAACCCAGCCTGCACCCTTCACTCCACTAATGCTAACCTTCTCACTATATCTCGATCTCGTCTATCTCACTGCTTATCCCTCAGCCAACTGCTGCCTCTGGCCTGGAACGCCCTCCTTCCTCAAATCCAACAGACAATTACTCTCTGTCTCTTCAAAACCTTATTGAAGGCACATCTCCTCCAAGAGGTCTTCCCTGACTAAGCCCCCCTTTCCCCTTCCCTCATTCATTTCTGTGTGTCCCTGATTTGCTCCCTTTGTTCATTTCCCCTCCGAACTCCATAGCACTTATGTACATGTCAGTCATTTTATTTATTTATATTAATGTCTGTGTCTACCCCTTTTGACTATTAACTCAATGTGGGCAGGGAATGTGTCTGTTTATTATTGCATTGTACTCTCCCAAGCACTTAATGCAGTGCTCTGCCCACAGTAAGTGCTCAGCAAGCACGATTGAATGAATGAATGAATGAATGAATGAACTGGGAATCAGAAGGACCTTGGTTCGAATCCTGTCTCAAGCAAAAACTCCTCAATCTCAGCTTCAAGGCTCTCCATCACCTACTCCCCTCCTACCTCACCTCCCTGCTCTTCTACAGCCCAGCCCACACCCCCCGCTCCTCTGCTGTTAGCCTCCTCACTGTACCTGGTTCTCACCTGTTCCACCATCAACCCCCAGCCCACATCCTCCCCCAGGCCTGGAATGCCCTCCCTCTGCATATCTTCCAAGCTAGCTCTCTTCTTCCCTTCAATGCCCTACTGAAAGCTCACCTCCTCCAGGAGGCCTTCCCAGACTGAGGCTCCTTTTTCTTCTCCTCCTCCCCATCCCCCCCAGCCTACCTCCTTCCCCTCCCCAAAGCACCTGTATATACGTTTGTACAGATTCATTACTCTATTTATTTTACTTTTACATATTTACTATTCTATTTATTTTGTTAATGATGTGCATCTAGCTTTAATTCCATATGTTCTTACGACTTGACACCTGTCCACATGTTTTGTTTTGTTGTCTGTCTCCCCCTTCTAGACTGTGCGCCAGTTGTTGTGTAGGGACCATCTCTATATGTGGCCAACTTGTACTTCCCAAGCGCTTAGTACGTGCTTTGCACACAGTAAGCACTCAATAAATACGATTGAATGAATGAATAAATGCCACTTGTGGCTTTGTGACATTTGTGAAAACACTCAACTTCTTTGTGCCTCAATTACCTCATCTGTAAAAGGGGCAATAAGCCTGTTAGTCCCATCTGAGACACAGACTGTTTCCAACCAGATTAGCTTGTACCTACCCCAGTACTGAAGTACAGTGCCTAGCATATAGTAAGCACTTAACAAATACCATTTAAATAAAAAATACCTCTGACCCTACCACCCCTCATCATGCTTCCAAAAATCAACTTGTAGGCAGTCCACTTCTGATTGTTTACCTGCCAAGTAAGGGGAAAATTAGCTTTACATTATAACATAATACTGTAATAAAGATACCTGGACAGTCTCATGGGGATAGTTCCTTAATGTTCCTCTGACTTCTGCATCATATTGTTCAAACTCCATGGATTTTGTCTCTAGTGTTCTAAAAGCTATTTTTCCCAGTATTTATCTTCCATTCTCGAAGGTTCACAATTTTTTTTCCCACTGATCAGAAGCAATCTCCCTATTTTTAGCTTTCTTTCTTTTTCAAGTCCTAAACCCTCACAATTTCAATTGCAGAAGAAGGTACCACCTAGAACACTGCCCTCTTTCCTTAAATGAAAAACATGATCTCAAATAAATTCATTCCGTTAAGCAATTCCAGGCTTCCCCAACTCCTTTAAATGATCTCAACCTGGTGAATTATTCCCTTAGCAAAAGGTATGCAACAATAGACAGAGTGATAAGAAGGTGATTTTTTTTAATGCTATTTAAGTGTCTATTGTATGCCAAGCATAGGACTCAGAGTCTCAATTTCCATTTTACAGATGAGGTAACTAAGGCAAACAGAAAGAAGATAAGTGATTTGCCCAAGGTCAAACAGCAGGCAAATGGCAGAGCAAGATCAGAACTCAAGTTCCCTGACTCCTATACTCCTTCTCTTCCCACTAAGCAAGACTATTTCCCATTTAAAATCCTAAATGCCATTCCCCCATTTTTGAAAAGATTTTTCAAACCCCTCTCTGTGCCTCACTTCTGGCAAGGAGGTTCGAATCCTGAGAACCCTGCTTTGTATATAAGTATTTAATAGAAACTATATCTGCTAAAACCCACATCTGCCATCACTGCTCAGCACACATCAAAAATGTAACTCCCTCTCCCTAGAAGCTTGCAATTAATTTTAACATCAACTGAAGACCGTAATTAGCTTTCCTTCTCTTTGAGGAGGAATTGTTCCTTTTCCTGAAAATATTTTATTCTAAATGACATAGGGTAATGGATGGCTATATAGACATTAAGATGGAGGAAGGGAAGTTTATAGTCTGAGAAACAGTTAGAATTCAGGTTTCCACTGAGCCTATAGAAAAAAAAACAGGTCTATTGTACAGAGAAGAGCTGGTAGATAGAGCAGGGCAATGAGAGGTGAAGGAGAAGTGGAGATTTATTTCATCTGCCTGATTTTCCCTCCAAATGCGGTTTCCAACATCACACTTTCTCGTGGCCATTTTCATCTCTCTGTTCCTCAACGTGTAGATAAGTGGGCTGAACATAAGGGTGATGATGCTGTAAAAGAGAGCAAACACATAATCCTCGGGGAAGGTCTGGGCCAACAGGAGGTAAATGAAGATGCAGGGCAAAAAATAGCCACCAGGGTGATGTGGGAAGAACAGGCAGAGAGGACTTTGTGACGTCCTTCTGAAGATTTGGTCCTCAGACTGAATAAAATGGTGACATAAGAGAAGACCAAGACTGTAAATGAAATCAATACAACAATCCCAGAATTGGCAAGAATTAAAAACCCAATTAAGTGAGTACCTGTGCAGGCCTGTTCCAGGAGAGGATAATAATCACAAAAATAGTGATCGATCTTATTGGGTCCACAGAAGGGTAAAGAGATTGCTAGGCGCAACTGTATCATGGAATGGAGAAATCCAACTCCTCAGCAGATTGCCACCATTCTGTTGCATCTCTGCTGGTTCATGACGATCATATAGCACAAGGGCTTGCAGATGGCAACCTAGTGATCATAGGCCATCCCCATAAGAATGAAAACTTCAATACTGCCAAAGAAGTGCATGTCAAAGAGCTGCACCTTGCAGTCGCCGAAGGAGATGGTTTTCTTTTCAGACAGCAGATCTCATACCAGTTTGGAAGTCACCGTGGAAGTATATCAGATGTCCATGAGGGACAAGTGGAAGAGGAAGAAGTACATGGGCTGATTGAAGTACATGGGGCTCCCTCTGATAGTGATGAGGATAAGGAAATTTCCTAAGAGGATTGCAATGTAACAGGAGAGGAGCAGTCCAAAGCAGAATATGTGCAAATTTCTATCACTGGACAGACCTTAGAGAACAAATTATGTGACATTGCTTCTATTACTTCCCATCCTGTGAATGAGGGTTATTTATCTGTAATGATTGCAAAAGGAAATGTCATGAATAGCATGTACAAAGTTGCAATAGTTTTTATTATATATGATTTCACACCTTAGCCTAATAACCAAACTGCAAAAGATGACATATTGGCGAAACTGGGAGCTTTGAAATTAAAATTTTCATATCCTACCTATTCATCACCTCTGTCCTTCAAGGGATAACATTCTGCAAATTGAGCCCCATTAAAATCCTGTCCAGTTTTTGACAAGGAAATATTCTCTTGCACTCAAAGACAAACCTCATTGTGGGCAGGGAATGTCATTGTTGATTGTTGTATGGTACCTTCCCAAGCGCTTAGTACAGTGCTCTGCACACAGTAAGCACTTAATAAATACGATTGAATGAATGAACAAACCCCTTTTTTGTAGATAGACAAAGCTTAGAACTAGAACACAAAAAGAATCTCAGTATGGCAAATATACTCCCCTACCATCTTACTGAAGAATTTCTTGGTAGTTCTCTGGTCAGCTTACCAGTTCCTTTCTTGGGAACCATTAAAGGTTTTCAGGGCTACATTGAAAGTACTTCTGGATCTTAAAAAAAATAAAGAACTTACAAAAAAGCAACTTCTTAGAAACTGGAGGTCTAGAGTATCAAGTATCTTCTGGTTTTTGTAGGTGAGGCTAGGGGAAAATCTCTCTGACCTTTTTCTTTATCCAATTCTGTCTGAGCACAGAAAACACTCAAAGATACTAAGCCAGTAGCTCCTGTCCTTGATTCTGCTAATGCTCAGAGCAAAAACTGTCTTGGGACAATCTTTGCTGAACAGATTCAGTACATTTAAAGGCACTTAAAGGTCCAGGGAATGACTTACTAGGCAGACTCCACGGAGGGAGTCTGGAAACTTGCCCCATCTTTAATGATCTTAATTAAGCTCTTGCTATGTGACAAGCACTGTACTAAGCATTAGGAATATGGAAGCTAATCAGGTTGGACATAGTTCTTGTCCCACATGGGGCTCACAGCATTAATTCCCATTTTACAAATGAGGTGACCGAGGCACAGAAAAGTTAAGTGACTTGCCCGAGGTCATGTAGCTAACAAGTGATGGGGCTGGCATTAGAAACCACTCCCAGGCCCATTCTTTATCCAGTAGTATCAGAAGTATCAGAACCGAACAAAATAACAATAATATTAATAATTGTTGTATTTGTATGTGTAGTGACAGAACCAAACAAAATAACAATAATAATAATTGTTGTTGTATTTGTTAATTACATAATATATGCCAGTGCCATTTTGGGGTGGGATCTAACTTGGGTGGATGTGCTGTCAATCCAGAAACTATGTCTCATGTACTTTCATTCATTCATTCAATCAATCATATTTATTGGGCCCTTACTGTGTGCAGAGCACTGTACTAGGCGCTTGGGAGGTACAAGTTGGTGACATATAGAGATGGTTCCTACCCAGCAACAGGCTCACAGTCTAGAAGGTGGAGACAGACAACAAAACAAAACATGTGGACAGGTGTCAAGTCGTTGGAATAAATAGATTAAAGCTAAATGAACATCATTAACAAAATAAATAGAATAGTAAATATGTACAAGTACAATAGAGTAATAAATCTGTACAGACATATATATATATATACAGGTGGTGCGGGGAGGAGAAGGAGGTGGGGGGATGGGGAGGAGGAGAGGAAGAAGGGGGCTCAGTCTGGGAAGGCCTCCTGAAGGAGGTGAGCTCTCAGTAGATTCATTAAATTGGAAACAGTGACTTCCCATCAGTGACTCTGAATGGTGTCTAGGAAAAGTCTGTGCACCGCGTATGTCTGACCAGGCTGTCCTTCCCCTCCCCTGGCACCCTCCTCCTCCTCCTTCTCATCACCCCCCTGCCAAAATCAAGTTATTTCACAGCAGGAAAGGGCAGAGCAACAAGGTGAAGCACCATAACCTAGTGGATAGAGCCCGGGTGTCAGGTGGACCCGAGTTCTAATCCCGGCCCCGCTACATTTCTGCTTTGTGACCTTGGGCAAGTCATTTCACTTCTCTGAGCCTCAGTTCCATCATCTGCAAAATGGGGATGAAGTCTGTGAGTCCCGTGTAGGACGGAGACTGTGTCCCGCCTGATTAACTTGACTCTACCCTGGCACTGAGTACAGTGCCCGGCACACAGTAAGCACTTAACATACCATCATTATTATCATTATTATTGATAATCCGGACTCCACCACTTGGCTGCTGGGTGATGTTGGGCAAGTCACTTCACTTCTCTGGGCCTCAGTGACCTCTCACACTGGAAAATGGGGATTAAGATTGTGAGCCCCATAAGGCAATGGGATTGTCCAACCTGATTAGCTTTTCATTCAATCGTATTTATTGAGAGCTTACTGTGTTCAAAGCACTGCACTAAGCGCTTGGAAAGTGCTTGGCAACAGATAGAGACAATCCCTACCCAACAACGGGTGTATTTACCCCAGAGCTTAGTATAATGCCTGACACATAGTGAGTGCTTAACAAACACCAAAAAAACGATGAAACACAAGAAAAAATAGAGGGCAGGGGACTCCCCAACCCTGAGTCCGGAGGCCAGGCCTGAGGAAGGTGTCATCCCCACAGAGCCCTGGGGAGCAATGTTGGGGCCCTCCCTGGAGCACGAGGCAGCCTCAGAGGCTGCCTAAGAAGCTGGAGTGTCCCTGTCCCAGCTGTCAGTCAGTTGTATTTATTGAGCACTTACCTGATTTGCATTTTAGTAAACTGTTTGATCTCTCCCACCATTCTGTTTCAGTAACCTGTTTCTGAGCTCTGAATGAGGCCAACATATTATAAAGAGAGATTTTCTCCCCTTACCATCGGTCTTTATGGAAGCAGTCATTGGGGGCCACACAGCAGAAATCAGGCAAGTTCTGGGCAGGAGGCCTTTGTGGAGTTGAGTGGTTAATTTATTCAAAGAAAACAAAGATGATCTTGGATTATTTTCTCTCCCAGTTTCTTGAATTGCTATATTTTCTTTTGGAAAACGCATCTAGAAGCTGTAGAGTACCAAGATCAATATATACCCAACCTTCATCCTTCCCAAATCTTCTCCTCCAACTAACTTCCCATCACAACTGATAGCACAACTACCATCCCAGTTTCTAACTTTCACAATTGTGGGGTTATCCTTGATTCCTCTCTCATTCCCCATAGTCAGTCTATAGCCAAATCTTCCTTAAGAGAATCCTTCCTCCATATATCCAGGTTCCTGGAGGAAGGCAGGAGGAAAGTTGTGACTAATGGGGTGGATGCAGGAGAGGTGAGAGCAAGGCACAGTGACAATTAAACATCCATATTTATTGGGTGCTTATCTTGTGCAGAGCACTTTACTAAGCAAAGAGTATAAGAGAGTTGGTGCTTACATTCCCTGCCCAAAAGGAGCTTACGGTCTAGGGGGGAGGACAGACATTAGTATACATTAAAAAATTATGGATATGTGCACAAGTGGTAGAAGGCTGAGGGAGTGGTAAGTAAACACTGAAAATCCAAGTGCAAGGGTGAATGAGAGGGAGTAGGGAAAATGAGGGTTTAGTCAAGGAAGGCCTCTTGCATGAGATGTGAGTTTAGTAAGACTTGAAGGTGGGGAAAGTGGTGGTCTGTCGAATATAAAGGAGGAGAAAGTTCAAGGACAGAGGCAGGATATGGGTGAGGCATCCGCGGTGAGATAGATGAGACAATAATAATAATAAGATGGCATTTATTAGGTGCTTACTATGTACAAAGCACTATTCTAAGCGCTGGGGAGGTTTCAAGGTGATCAGGTTGTTTCTCGGGGGACTCACTGTCTTAATCTCCGTTTTACAGATGAGGTCACTGAGGCACAGAGAATTTAAGTGACGCCTGAAGTCACACAACTGACAATTTGTGGAGCCGGAATTTGAACCCATGACCTCTGGCTCCAAAGCCTGGGCTCTTTCCTCTGAGCCATTCTGCTTCTCTAAGTATAAAGTACAGTAAATAGGTTGGTGTGAGAGGATCGAAGTGAGCATGCCGGGCTCTAGCAGGAAATCAGAGAGGTAAGATAGGAGGGGACAAGATGGTTGAGTGGTCTAAAGCCATTGGTAAGGAGGTTCTGTTTGATGCAGAGGTGAATCGGCAACCACTAGAGGTTCTTAATGTGTGGTGAAACATGGACTGAATTGTTTTGTAGCAAAATAATCCTGGCATTGGAGTGAAGTATGGACTATAGTGGAGAGAGGCAGGAGGAAGGGAAGTCAGCATGGAGGCTGGTGCAGTAATCAAGAAGGGAGAGGATAAGAGCTTGGATCAAGATATTAGCAGTTTGGTAGAGAGGAAAGGGTAGAATTTAACAATTTGAGAAGGTAGAACCTACAGGATTGTGTGACAGATTTAATATGTGGGTTGAATAAAAGACACGAGTTGAGGAGAAGGCTCAAGTTACAGCATTGTGAGACAGTAAAGCAGCATGGCCTAGTAGATAAAGCCCAGGGCTGGGAATCAGAAGCATCTGGGTTCTATTCCTGAATCTGCCACATGGCTACAGTATGACCTTGGGCAAGTCACTTAACTTCCTAATATCTCAGTTACCTCGTCTGTAAAATAAGCATTAAGATATTGAATGTTGTGTGAGACATGAACTGCATCCAACCTGATAAACTCATATCTACCCCAGTGCTTAGTACAGTGTCTGGCATAGAGTAAGTGTTTAATAGATACCATTAAAACAAAAGGGAGAATGGTGGTGATGCCTACAGTGATGGGAAAGTATCAGGGAGGAAATGGGGAGTTCTCTTTCAGAAATGTTAAATTTGAAATGTTGGCTGGACATCCAAGTATAGATGTCCTGAAGGCAGGAGGAAATACAAGACTTCAGGGAAGGAGAATATCAGGGCTGGAGATTAGCTTGGGAGGGGCAGAGGGAATTAACTGGGTGGTTGTGACAAGACCAGACATGTATGGTTAATGCAGCAGGACATTCTTGAAAACAATGGCAAACAGTGGAAAGAGCATGGGTCTGGGAGTCAGAGAACCTGTGTTCTAATCCTGATTCCCCCAACTACTTGACCGCTGTGTGACCATGAGCAAGTCACTTAATATCTCTGGGCCTCAGTCTCCTCAACTGTAAAATGGGGATGGAATGCCTGTTGCCCCCCCCCCCACCCCATTTAGACTGTGGGCTCCATGTACATGTCAGGGAACCTATCTGCCAACTCTGCTACACTGTACTCTCCCCAGTCCTTAAAGTAGTGCTTGACATATAGTACACACTTAACAAATACCAAAAAAAGGAGGTTTTACTTATTGCACCTCATGCCTGGGCATCATACAAATATTGCCAACTAGAAACTTCACGCTGAGAGATGATAATCATGGAAATGTGTGGACCAGTAGTGGTATCTCCTGAATTTGGTGATATGGATAATAACAACAATAATAATAATTTAATTTCGTGATTTGTATACCTTTAAAGCTGACTCTAAAATTCATTCATTCAATCAATCATATTTATAGAGTGCTTACTGTGTGCAGAGCACTGTGCTAAGCACTTGGGAGAGTACAATACAACAATAAATAGACACATTCCTTGCCCACAACGAGCTTACAGTCTGGGGAGGTAAGGGGGCAGACAAGAAAATGAATAAATACATTACAGATATGTACATAAGTGCTGTGGGGCTGGGAGAGGGGAAGAAGAAAGAGAGCAAGTCAAGGTTCTGCAGAAGTGAGTTGGAGAAGAGGAAAGGGGAGGGACTTGGTCTGGGACGGCCTCTTGGCGGAGTTGGGCCTTCAGTGAGGTTTTGAAGAGAGGGAGAGTAATCGTCTGTCAGATTTGCGGAAGGAGGGACACAAAGGTAAATGAGATGTTACTGGTTCTGTTTTTATCCCAAGAATACTTTGTTGTACCATACTTTCCCTATGGCAGTCTTCATTTCCAGATTTTTCAGGGTGTAGATGAATGGATGCAGCATGGGAGTGACCACAGTATAAAGCATTGATGGTGCTAGGAGGAAGAGTGTAGGTGAAAATACAAGGAACAAAAAACGTAACCACAACAATGATGTGGGAGCTGCACATGGAAAGGGATTTGTAATGACCTGAAGCTGAATACGTTTATAGGTTATGCAATATGATAGCATAAGAAATCACCAAGATGAAGAAAATTACTAAAGACACAATGCCTGAGTTGACAACCACTAAAATATTGATCATATGGGTGTCAGTACAGACCAGTTTCAGAAAAAGTGATGTAGCTGATTGAGGCCACAGAAGGATAATTTGGCTGCCATGAGAATTTGGGCCAATGAATGCAGAAGGCCTAACCCACAGGCAGCCAGGATTAATAGGTGGCATATCAGCTTGTTCACGACAAAAATAGTGGTTTGCAGATCGCAATGTAATGGTCGTAAGCCATTCCCACTAGAATGAAGATCTCAGCCCCTCCAAAGAAATGTACAGCAAAGAGTTGAGCCATACAGTTGGAAAAAGAAATTTTGCACCCAACAAGTAGGTATCCGATCATCTGGGGAGCAACGGTGGAGGTATAGCAGAGATCCGTGGAAGACAACAGACTGAGAAAGAAGTACATAGGCCTGTTATTCAGATGGCTACATCTGATGGTGATGAAAATGAGAAGATTTCCCAACAAGACTATGAGGTAAAATGTTAAGAACAGGAAAGAGCACAGTATTTGCACCTCCAGGTTTGGGGGAAATCCCATGAGAACAAATTCAGTGACATTGTTGTCCATGTGTTCAGTGAAATCAGGGATGGTGCAGGAAAACTTTAAATAATCCGAAATAATAATAATCATAATAATGTCATTTCTTAAGCACTTACTATGTGCAGTGCACTGTTCTAAGCACTGGGAAGGTTACAAGGTGATCAGGTTATTCTACGAGGGGCTGTCAGTCTTAATCCCCATTTTACAGATGAGGTAACTGAGGCACACAGAAGTTAAATGAATTGCCCAAGGTCACAGCTGAAAATTGGTGGAGCTGGGATTTGAACCCATGACCTCTGACACAAAAGCCCGTGCTCTTTTCCACTGAACCATGCTGCTTCTCTATATAATAGCAAATACACAAAATTAATCAATTGTTTTCAATGTCCGGTTCATATAAGTGATTTCTTACCTTAGAGGGCTGTGGTTCTAATCCCAGATTTGTCATGTACCTGCTGTGTGACCTTGGGCAAGTCACTTCACTTTTCTGGGGCTTAATTTCCTTATCTACAAAATAGAGATTCAGTATCTGTTCTCCCTTCTACTTAGACTATGAAACCTATGTAGGATCTGATTATCTTGCACTTACGCCTGTGTTTAGCACAGTGCTTTGCCAATAGAGGCATAATTATCATCATCAATTATTGTAGATAGATTTTTATGTTAGAATATTTTCATTCCAATTCAGAACCTCATTTCAACTTAACTGTTGCACCACAATGCAAATTGTCATCATTTCTGCAAATAGCAAAATCTAGAATGAAACAAAAAATATTAATTTGCTAAATAATAATAATAATGATGACATTTATTAAGCGCTCACTATGTACAAAGCATTGTTCTAAGCGCTGGGGAGGTTACAAGGTGATCAGGTTGTCCCACGGAGGGCTCACAGTCTTAATCCCCATTTTACAGATGAGGTAACTGAGGCACGGGTAAACTGAGTGACTTATCCAAAGTCACACAGCTGACAATTGGCAGAGCCGGGATTTGAACCCATGACCTCTGACTCCAAAGTCCGTTGCTTCTCTAAATGTTGCAGGAGAAATCCCTCCAGATACAAGAAGAGGTTCATCTCACCGATCCCTTTCAGAAATGTTCACTTGATGAATGGGCCTGCAGAGTGACAGAGTAAGATGACCCACAACTTCTGCAATCCATGGAAGGTTAACCTTGACGTCTATAGAAGTCAAGAGGGGAGACCTGACTTCCTGCCCACTCCCATCTTGGACACCTCCTTCCAGTTCTCTCCCCAACAAGTTCAGCCCCTGGCAGCTGAGCTCCTCATCTTTACTTTGGTCACTGCCCAATGATGCTGTAACATAGATAGTTGGTTCCAAGAAGCTTATCTCTCCCAATGGCCTAGGTCAGCAGCTGTGGCCTGGAGTATCCCAGTGGAATCTGCAGCCTTGAGTGGCTTAACACTGGCCAAGGAATTTGGCAATGAGAATCAGCATGGCCTAGTGGATCAAGCACAGGCCTTGGAGTTAGAAGAACCTGGTTTCTAAACTCGTCTCTGACACTAGTCTGCTGTGTGACCTTGGGCAAGTCACATCACTTCTCTGTCCCTCGGTTACCTCATATGTAAAATGGGAATTAAGACCTGTGAGCCCCAACTGGGACTATGTTCAACCTGATTACCGAGTATCTACCCCAGGGTTTAGGACAGTGAATGGCACATGGTAGGTGCTTAACAAATACCATAAAAAAGAATGAAGAAGAGATACGATCTGGAAGAGGAGGAAGAGAAAGAGCAAGAGGAAGAGGTCCCCTATAAATATTTCCAAGGCTAGAAAAGACAGTCAATTGAAAATTCCTTTTGAACTAAATGAGAATGACATAGAAAAAGAGAGAGATAGCATATTTCCAAAATTCAGTTTACCTTTAGATGAAAAGATTCCAATGATGTTTAGTACACAGTCCTTTTCTTTTTTTTCCTAGGGAAAAAAATATCTAGGAAGGTTGATTTCCATGCTCCAACCTGGATAGTAAGGCTGTTGTGGGAAAAGGGATAGGATTTAACTACAGTGAGGTTTCTAAACACTACACCTGTCAGCTCTGAACAGGTATTTGGGTATGGCCGGTGTAGGGCAATTCTTGAAGCATCCTGTTCCTCATTCATTCATAAAATCGTGTTTATTGAGCGCTTACTCTGTGCAGAGCACTGTACTAAGCGCTTGAGAAGTACAAGTTGGCAACATATAGAGACCGTCCCTACCCAATAGTGGGCTCACAGTCTAGAAGACTAGAAGAAGTCTAGAAGTCTAGAAGAAGTCTTCCTCCTTCTTTGTCAACATCCACATGAGCAGCAATACCTGAACATTGGGTCTGAGCAGCTGTGCTGGAAAGATCCCCCCAGGGCCCTGTCAGTCACGGCTGCTCATAAAGAGAGTCCATGTGGCACACAAAAATATTGCTACATCTGAGCACACCCTGGTGTGTTGGGGCGGGGGTGGTGTGAATGAATGTAATAACTTTTTCCCATGGGCCAAAGACTTGAGTCCTGTTCTGTCCATGTAAAATTATTTTACTGGCTTTTATTGAATTTCCCCCCACTAGTCAAACATTAATATTATTTTCCTCCAAGTGCAGCCCCTCAGGGCAGGAAAGGTGACTGTTCATTGTTGTACTCTCCCAAGCGCTTGGTACTGTGTTCTGGACACAGTAAGCACTCAATAAATACATTTGACTGACTGACTGACTGACAGGTCTATCTTACCCTAGAGCCAGCTGAGGTGCCTGTCTCTCCAAAAGGACAGCAATAAACTCTTAGAAGCCAAAATGACCTGAGACTGTTGAGTCATTCTTTCTCATCTTCCTGAGCTCAGGAAGACCAGAAAAGATGTTAGGTGGTGCCAGGTTCTCTGCTATACCAGTCCAAAATATCATCAGGAAAATACTTAAAGGGATCAGAAGACTCAAGGGAACCAGTCTCCAAGGGGCCTCATAACTATCCAGCTATGAACTCTAGTGATGAGTCTAATGAACGTAGTATCAGTTTCATCATCTGATTAAAAATGCTTACTTGTTTTTCTTTTCAGTTGTTTCCTTTCTAATTTAGGTAATAAAATCTCAGCTACGTACATACTAAAAAATTCAGAAGAGCCAACTGAAAGGCTAGCATGATGAGTTCTTCTCAGCATCTCCTCCAACTCACCGTTGCACTCTCTCTCTCTTTTTCTTAATGGTATGAGCTAAGTGTTCACTATGTGCCAGGCCCTATACAAAACACTGGTGTAGATACAAGATCATCGGGTAGGATACTGTCCATGTCCCACATGGGGCTCACGGTCTTAATTCCCGTTTTATAGATGAGGTAACTGAGGCATAGAGTAATGAAATAACTTGCTTAAGGTCATACAGTAGACAAGTGGAGGAGTCAGAATTAGAACCTAGACCTGTGCTCTTTTCACTAGGCAACATTGCTTATCTTCTTTCTTCTCCCTTCTAGCTCCCTTCATATTTACTCTACCTATATTGTTGCTGCTTTCTACTAATCAGTTCCTTCCTTCTTGCCTCATCTCAGCCTCCCCTCGAGTCCTCTTTATCTAGTGCTCCCCTAAACTCTTTGCAGAGGAGCGTGTTAGTACTGAGAGAGCCAAACATCTCATTCACTTAATTAAAATCAGGTGCTCAGTGACCAGGTTAATTTGAGAGATCTGATGGATTTGGATTGTGAAACCCCTGAGGGACAGGGTCAGGGTCTAATTCCGATCTGTGGATTTTCTCCCAGACCTTAATATAGTAGTCCATACAAAGTGAGTGCTTAAGAAATGCTGTTACTGCTACTGTAAACCATTCCTTTGATTAGAAATGTTAGGGAAAGTCAATATCCTGTTGCAAATGTACCTGTTTGGGTCTTAGTCCCTTGATAATGCTGTGTCATTGATGACTGGCAGGATTCCATCATAGAACAGCCCATAAACCCAAACAACTTGCTTTTCCATTGATTAATCTCTATGTTCAAGTCCCCATTATTGCACAATGTCATATGCATGTGGCTGGTGAATGAGTGATGCTTGGTCTTTTTTGGCCATTTGTGGACTCCATAGGCTTAGTTGGTAGTGGGTTTGGAGTTTAAAGATAAAAATGCCCATCATTTTAGCCTTACCCTAAACATTAGTTAAAATCTAAACCTGGGACTAATCACACAGTGTATAGAGATGGATAGAGAGAGGGGGAGGGAAAGGGGAAGGGAGAGAGAGAGAGAGAACGAGGAAAGAAGGGAGAGAGGGAGAAAGGGAAAATTTTCTTATTCTCATCACCATCAGAAACAGTCATCTTAGTCAGCAGCCTATGTAGGTTTTCCTCAGTTCCTTTTCAGTAATGGAACCTCAGGTAGAAAGAGCTTTGTGCCGACCCTCTGTGTAGTGTTTTCTCAGGGTGGATAAAATGATGGGATAGGAAGCAATCAAGGCAAAAAAGGCTAGTCGGGACAAAAAACTAGTGCTGGCAATGATTAAGACGTTGACAAAATAGGTCTCGGTACAGACGAGCTTCAGCAGAGGAAGCACATCACAGAAATATTGGTCAATATGATTGGGGCCACAAAAAGGTAGCTGTACCACGATGGAAAATGCATAATCAAATGCAGAAAAGCCCCTACGAAAGAGGCCAAGACCAACCTGTGGCAAGCCTGCCAGCTCATAACGATCAGGTAGTGACGTGCAGATGGTGACGTAGCTGTCATAAGCCATGGCCACTAGAATGAATATCTCAGCACCGCAGAAGAAGTGAGCATCAAAGAGTTGAACAATGCAGGAGTTGTAGGAGATGGTTTTTGCCCACCAATAAGTCCGTGATCATCTTAGGAGCAACTGTGGAGGTGAAGAAAGGTCCATGACAGACAAGAAACTGAGGAAAACGTACATAGGCTGATGACTAAGATAGCTGTTTAGGATAGTGATGAGGATAGGAAGATTGCCCGGAAAGATGGCTAGATAACAGAGTAAAAACAACAAAAAACAAGTTACCTTCCCTTCTTGGTTTGGTAAAAGACCCATGAAGACAAACTCTGTGATGTTTGAATTCTCCATCAGGTCGGCCAAGGTGATGAGTGTACAACAGATGGATATTTACCTGAATCAGTCAAATTGAGAAATATCAAGTACTACTAATTTTGAAGTACTAGCTCAGAACACAGGTCCTCACTCTGAATATAAATGGAGGGACTCCTGTATTATTAAGAATTCATTAAAATATAATAATAATGATGATCATGATGATTATGCGGGCACTAGGAAGCTTCCAAAACTATATTAAACGTTGGGGTAGACACAAGGTAATCAAATCAGACACAGCCTAGATTTGGGCAAGTCCCTTGACTTCTTGGTGTCTCAATTTCTTCATCTGCACAATGTGGATAAAATACTGTACCCTCTTCCTCTTAGACTGTAAGCATCCAGGGGATACAGATATTTTAGTCCCGTTGTACAGAAGAAAGTGAAAAGTTAAGGAACTTGCCCAAGATCCCACAGCAGGCAAATGGCAGAACTAGGACTAAAAGCCAGAGTCCTGGACTCTTTCTACTAATTAATATCTCATCCCATAATATTTGCTGAGATCATTTCTGTAAGTGTAAGCATCCTGGAAAGGTCATTGGATCCCCCACAATTCATGAGGTTCAAACTTTCATTGCTTAGAACCTTCAAATTTACTGTAAATATTTCAAGATATAAATGAACTCTATAACATTTCTCATTCCAACTATCATTAAGTATTTTCAGGACGCATTTTTTCACCAGTTTATTATATTGTAGAGACAAGGTAAGCTTTACTTGGTAGTTATACAGAATTTATCCAAGTATTTTCACGTATGAGGAGATCTGAGATGCAGGTTGGATGCCAGGGCCAAAAAGAAAGAGAGTTAAAGAGAGATGCATAAACAGTCATAAAGACAGAAAAATAAAGAGACAGAGATAAAGCAGGCAAGGCTGAAGAGAGTTGTCTGATAAACTAAAGTTCATCCACAGAAGAGTCCTATTAGCAAAACTCAAGTAGAACCTTACATTATTATAAAGAAAAAAAAAACTTCTTTAACAATTGAAGAGCTGTGGGTAGATCATTCCAGATAAGTGATCTGGGAAACAGAGTGAAGTATGGACTGGAGGAAAGAGAGAATGGAGTCTGGGAGATCAGTGAAGAGGCTGGTAGAGTAGTTATGTCAGGATAAGACAAGTGCCTAGACCAGTGTGGTGGTCATATGGGTGAAGAGGAAGAGGCCCGTTCTGGGAATACTGTAATAGTAAAACCAAAGCATTTGGCAACACCCTGAATACTGGGGTTGAAAGAGAGGGAGAAGTTGAAGATACTGCTTATGTTACATTATTCTCACATAGAGAATTCATCCAAAAACATGATTTCAGCTACTCCCTGTTAGCCCCAAATTATCTCCATAGCCATGACCTCCCACATGCTAGCCAATCCCCCATCTCCTCCTGCCTCTAACTGCTTAAAAGGTAAAGGATGTAATTCAGTATATATAGTGGTCATTAGTGCTTGTGCATGCAAGTGTGCTGATGCAAATGTTGGAGGTATATGACTTAAAGAGAGGAAAACTAATTGGGGAACTTGTCCAGCATAAAATAGCTAAAGGAGAGCATAACTTAAGATGGACATAAATATCTTACTTTCTTTAAGGGTCAAACTCTGGCCCGAAGCAGAAGCCCATATATTTGAGGTGGGAGAACATGGAAGGGAAGAATGGGGCAATGAACTGCAGAGCTAAGCCTCTACTCTGCCCTTAATTAAGCCTCTCCAGTGATGATTCAATGACAGCATTTCATGCTAACTTTCACTGGGTTGGACATGATTTAAAATGAAAATCTAAAATATCAGCCCTTGACTGCTATTGCTGCTTGCTTTTTCTATAATTACTTTTAAATGAACCAGCCATCCCTGACTTCTGCATATCAAAATAATTTACTGAGAGTTTCTCAACTATTTCCCACTGCACCACACTGATCAATCAATACCATGTACTGAGCACCTGTGTTCAGAGCACTGCACCAAGTGCCTGGGAGAATACAACAGAACTAGAGTACATGATCCATCCTGGGTAGGACAAATCTCCTACAGTCCTACTACAGGAATGCTGTCAGAAGCCTAGGAAACTGGGTATTTCCTGAACTTGCACAGGAACAAAGTTTCTCTGCTCTACTTTGTTTCAATCAATCAATCAATCAATCAATCGTATTTATTGAGTGCTTACTATGTGCAGAGCACTGTACTAAGCGCTTGGGAAGTACAAATTGGCAACACATAGAGACAGTCCCTACCCAACAGTGGGCTCACAGTCTAAAAGGGGGAGACAGAGAACAGAACCAAACATACCAACAAAATAAAATAAATAGGATAGAAATGTGCAAGTAAGATAAATAAATAAATAGAGTAATAAATATGTACAACCATATATACATATATACAGGTGCTGTGGGGAAGGGAAGGAGGTAAGATGGGGGGATGGAGAGGGGGACAGAGGGGGAGAGGAAGGAAGGGGCTCAGTCTGGGAAGGCCTCCTGGAGGAGGTGAGCTCTCAGCAGGGCCTTGAAGGGAGGCAGAGAGCTAGCTTGGCGGATGGGCAGAGGGAGGGCATTCCAGGCCCGGGGGATGACGTGGGCCGGGGGTCGACGGCGGGACAGGCGAGAACGAGGTACAGTGAGGAGATTAGCGGTGGAGGAGCGGAGGGTGTGGGCTGGGCTGTAGAAGGAGAGAAGGGAGGTGAGGTAGGAGGGGGCGAGGTGATGGAGAGCCTTGAAGCCCAGGGTGAGGAGTTTCTGCCTGATGCGCAGATTGATTGGTAGCCACTGGAGATTTTTGAGGAGGGGAGTAATATGCCCAGAGCGTTTCTGGACAAAGATAATCCGGGCAGCAGCATGAAGTATGGATTGAAGTGGAGAGAGACACGAGGATGGGAGATCAGAGAGAAGGCTGGTGCAGTAGTCCAGACGGGATAGGATGAGAGCTTGAATGAGCAGGGTAGCAGTTTGGATGGAGAGGAAAGGGCAGATCTTGGCAATGTTGCAGAGCTGAGACCAGCAGGTTTTGGTGACGGCTTGGATGTGAGGGGTGAATGAGAGAGCAGAGTCGAGGATGATACCAAGGTTGCGGGCTTGTGAGACGGGAAGGATGGTAGTGCCGTCAACAGAGATGGGAAAGTCAGGGAGAGGACAAGGTTTGGGAGGGAAGACAAGGAGCTCAGTCTTCGACATGTTGAGCTTTAGGTGGTGGGCGGACATCCAGATGGAGATGTCCTGAAGGCAGGAGGAGATGTGAGCCTGGAGGGAGGGGGAGAGAGCAGGGGCAGAGATGTAGATCTGGGTGTCATCAGCGTAGAGATGATAGTTGAAGCCGTGGGAGCGAATGAGGTCACCAAGGGAGTGAGTGTAGATTGAGAACAGAAGGGGACCAAGCACTGAACCTTGGGGAACCCCCACAGTAAGAGGATGGGAGGGGGAGGAGGAGCCTGCAAAAGAGACTGAGAAAGAACGACCGGAGAGATAAGAGGAAGAACCAGGAGAGGACAGGAGTCTGTGAAGCCAAGGTCAGATAGCGTGTTGAGGAGAAGGGGGTGGTCCACAGTGTCAAAGGCAGCTGAGAGGTCGAGGAGGATTAGGACAGAATATGAGCCGTTGGATTTGGCAAGCAGGAGGTCATTGGTGACCTTTGAGAGGGCAGTTTCCGTGGAATGAAGGGGACGGAAGCCAGACTGGAGGGGGTCGAGGAGAGAGTTGTTGTTGAGGAATTCTAGGCAGCGCGTGTAGACAACTCGTTCAAGGAGTTTGGAAAGGAATGGTAGGAGGGATATGGGACGATAACTAGAAGGTGAGGTGGGGTCAAGAGAGGGTTTTTTTAGGATGGGAGAGACATGGGCATGTTTGAAGGCAGAGGGGAAGGAACCAGTGGAGAGTGAGTGGTTGAAGATGGAAGTTAAGGAGGGGAGAAGGGATGGAGCGAGAGATTTCATAAGATGAGAGGGAATGGGGTCAGAAGCACAGGTGGCCGGAGTAGCACTTGAAAGGAGGGAGGAAAGTTCCTCTGAGGATACCACTGGGAAGGATGGGAGAGTAGCAGAGAGTGTTGAGAGCCGGGGGGATGGAGAAAGGGGGGAAGAGACTTTGGGGAGGTCGGACCTGATGTATTTAATTTTGTTAATGAAGTAGGAGGCCAGATCGTTGGGGGTGAGGGAAGGAGGAGGGGGAGGAACCGGGGGCCTGAGAAGGGAGTTGAATGTACGGAAGAGCTGGCGGGGGGTGATGGGCATGGGTGTCAATAAGGGAGGAGAAATAGTTTTGTCTGGCAGAAGAGAGGGCTGAGTTAAGGCAGGAAAGGATAAAGTTGAAGTGAACGAGGTTGGCATGGTGTTTAGACTTTCGCCAGCAGCGAAATATTTCAGAAATAGACACATGAAATCTGTACACATTTTTTAAAATTCATATTCTGAGACAGTCAGTAATAATATCAAATGTTGTCAACAGTGAGAATTAGAAGGAGCAACTGAGAAGAAAGAAAGGCAAAAAATTAAGAAGGCTGCTGATGAGGGAGAGGAAAAATAAAGTGACCTGTGTTTCCTGTTGTTTCATCTTTCTCCCAACCTTCCAGTCTAATGACTTGGAAACCTCAGGAAGATTACAGGACTAAGCTAGCCCCCAGAGAGTCCTCTGGACCACTGGGGTCAACTGAGGACTAGTTCTCTTGGCATGACCCTGTTTTACCGTTCTGGCAACTCCAGAAATGATTCAGTCTCTAGACAAGAGAGCAGGTGCCCTAAGAGGCCCATTGTATATCTGAGTGACTACAAGTTGCGATGGGAAGATCTCCTTTTAGTACAGTGCCATAGCAGCCTAGGGAACCCTGCAAAGGCCCTCCCTGGGACAATAGAGCAGTGGTTAAAACCATTAAATTTCCTTTGTAAACACAAAACATGTGATCTGCAGATTGTAGGGCATGGACAGGATTTTTTTTTTGTGTGTGTGTGTATGCTTACTCTGTGCGAGGGACTGTATTAAGCGCTGGGGTAGATACAAGCTAATCTCGTTGGACACAGTCCATCTCCCTCATGGGGTTCACAATTTTAATCCCCACTTTACAGAAGAGGTAACTGAGGCCCAGAGAAATTAAGTGACTTGCCCAAGGTCCCACAGCAGACAAGTGGTGGATCCAGAATTAGAACCCAGGTCCTCCTAACTTAAAGTCTGGTGCCCTAGCCATTAGACAATGCTGCTTTGGTGTGACCAAAGAGATTAGGGGATGCTGAAGGACATTCTAGACCATGAGCCCTTTATGGGCAGGGATTGTCTCTCTTTGTTGCTGAATTGTACTTCCTGAGTGATTAATACCATACTCTGCACACAGTAAGCGCTCAATAAATATGATTGAATGAATTAATGGGAACGTGTGATGGGAATCAGAAGCAACAAAACGTCTACTTCCCCACAGAAAACACCCTCCTGCACCACCTTCCTGATGGCACTCTTTATCGCTGTATTTCTCAGCGTATAAATGAGAGGGTTGAACATGGGGACAGTTATGGTGTAAAACACAGTAACTACTTTGACCACCATGAAGGTGGTGGCTGGACGTATGTAGATGAAGATGCAAGGCCCAAACGATAAGACCACCACAATGATATGGGAACCACAGGTGGATAGGGCTTTATTTAGACCGTGGGGAAAGCATTCTCTTAGGGAAACTAATATGACTACGTAAGAAATAAGCAACACCACAAAGGTGAAAATGGAGATCATTCCTGTATTGACCAACACCACCGACACCTACAACGTAGGTGTCGGTGCAGGCGAGTTTCAGCAGGGGGTTCACATCACAAAAATAGTGATTGATCTGATTGGGCCGACAGCAGGACAAGTGGAGGGTGAGGAGTAACTGAGCCATCGAATGCACGAATGCCATGACACAGGAGAGAAGTAGTTTGCTGATACACACCCGCCAGTTCATGATGATCGTATAGTGCAGTGGCTTGCAGATGGCCACCAAACAGTCATACACCAACCTCACCAGGATGAAGATCTCAACACCGTCAAAGAAGTGAGAAGCAAAAAGCTGGGTCAGAGTTGGGGAAGGAAATAGTCCTCCTCTCCAACATCAAGTCAGCGATGATTTTAGGGGAGATGGTGAAGGTGTAGTAGAGATCAACAATGGACAAGTAACTGAGGAATAAATACGTTGGCTGATTGATTAGGTGGGGGAATTAGGATGGTGAGGAGACTGAGCAGATTTCCCATCACGATTCCAATGTAAAGGAGCAGAAACAGCCTGAAAAAGATAACCTGTACCATAGGATTTGGGGAAAGCCCCAAGAAAATGAATTCTGAAATATTGTTCTGGTTTTCCATAAAGTTAGCAAAGTCTCTTCCTGGAAGTTGTGACTCTGCTTGAAATGATAAAATATTGAAGCATAATCAATAAGACAAAACATCCATATCTTCACAGTAGCTTTCTAGAGTTCTCTCAAGTGAACCAAACCTGATCATACTTGCTGACTCTAAGTTTGCCCTTTTATTTGTGATTTTTTAATCAGTCTCAAAGACATTGATAAGCATGGTTTTCTTCAGTCAGTCAAGCAACTTAGGAAGGAGTTTGAAGTAGAAATGAAGGAGCAGAATTTCCAAGTAAAGAAGGATTGCTTTACTTCTTCACTGAAGACACTGACAAGAAGAAAGAACTAATTTCTCTAGGCTCAGGACCCCAGGTTCAAGTCCCATATGACTACTGCTAAATACCATGCCTAACACTCAGTAAGTGCACAGTAAATTCATTCTTTCATTCTTTCAATCAATCATATTTATTGAGTGTTTACTGTATGCAGAGCACTGTACTAAGCGCTTGGAAAGTACAAATTGGCAACATATAGAGACAGTCCCTACCCACCAACAGGCTCAGAGTCTAGAACAGAGACAAACAACAACAACAAAAAAAACATGTGGACAGGTGTCAAGTCATCAGAACAAATAGAATTAAAGATAGATGGACATCATTAAGAATATAAATAGAATAGCAAATATGTACGAGTGAAATGAATAGAGTAATTAATCTGTAAAAATATATACAAGTGCTGTAGGGAGGGGTAGGAGGTAGGGTGGGGAGGATGGGGATGAGGAAAAGAAAAAACGGGCTCAGTCTTGGAAGGCCTCCTGGAAGAGGTGAGCTCTCAGTAGGGCTTTTAAGGGAGGAAGAGAGCTAGGTTGGCAAGTAGACTGGCAGGTGAGGCTGTGGAGGAAGGGCATTCCAGACCAGGGGAAGGACATGGGCCAGGGGTCGATGACGGGACAGGCGAGAACGAGGCACAATGAGGAGGTTGGCGACAGAGGAAGAGAGGGTGCAGGCTGGGCTGCAGAAGGAGAGAAGGGAGGTGAGGTAGGAGGGGGCGAGGTGATGGAGAGCCTTGAAGCCGAGAGTGAGGAGTTTTTGCTTGATTCATAGGTTGACAGGCAGCCACTGGAGATTTTTGAGGAGGGGAGTAACATGCCCAGAGTGTTTCTGCACAAAGATGATCCGGGCAGCAGCATGAAGTATAGACTGAAGTGGGGAGAGACAGGAGAATGGGAGATCAGAGAGGAAGCTGATGCAGTAATCCAGTCGGGATAGGATGAGAGATTGAACCAGCAAGGTAGCGGTTCAGATGGAGAGGAAAGGACGTATCTCTGCGATGTTGTGGAGGTGAGATCGGCAGGTTCTGGTGATGGATTGGATGTGTGGGGTAAATGAGAGAGCAGAGTCAAGGATGACGCCAAGGTTGCAGGCTTGTGAGACGGGAAGGATGGTAGAGCTGACTACAGGGACGGTTAAGTCAGGGAGAGGACAGGGTTTGGGAAGGAAGATAAGGAGCTCGGTCTTGAACATGTTGAGTTTTAGATGGCAGGGAGACATCCAGATGGAGATGTTCTGAAGGCAGGAGGAGATACAAGCCTGGAGAGAGGGAGAGAGAGCAGGGGCAGAGATGAAGATTTGGGTGTCATCAGTGTAAAGATGATAGTTGAAGCCATGGGAATGCATGAGTTCACCAAGGGAGTGAGTGTAGATAGAGAACAGAAGGGAACCAAGAACTGACACTTGAGGAATCCCTACCGTAAGGGGATGGGAGGGGGAGGAGGAGCCCTCGAAGGAGATTGAGAATGAACGGCTGGAGATATGAGGAGAACCAGGAGAGGATGGAGTATGTGAAGCCAAGGTTGGATAGC
Organism: Tachyglossus aculeatus; assembly: GCF_015852505.1. NCBI lineage: Eukaryota > Metazoa > Chordata > Mammalia > Monotremata > Tachyglossidae > Tachyglossus > Tachyglossus aculeatus. The sequence continues at coordinate 2,621,054 of NW_024044840.1, read as the reverse complement.
ATGTTGAGGAGAAGGGGATGGTCCACAGTGTCGAAGGCATCTGAGAGGTCGAGGTGGATTAGAATAGAGTAGGAGCCATTTAATCTGGCAAGAAGGAGGTCATTGGTGACCTTTGAGAGGGCAGTTTGGGTGGAGTGTAGGGGATGGAAGCCAGATTGGAGGGGGTCAAGGAGAGAGTTGGCTTTGAGGAATCGAGACACCTTGTGTAGACCACTCGTTCTAGGAGTTTGGACAGGAAGGGTAGGAACGAGACAGGGCGGTAACTAGAAGGGGAGGTGGGGTCAAGAGAGGGGTTTTTTAGGATGGGGGAGACATGGGCATGTTTGAAGGCAGAGGGGAAGGAACCAGTGAAGAGTGAGTGGTTGAAGATGGAGTTTAAGGCGGGGAGGAGGGAAGAGGCGAGAGTTTTCATAAGATGAGAGGGAATGGGGTCTGAAGTGCAGGAGGATGGAATAGAACTTGAAAGGAGGGAGGAGATCTCATCTGAAGATACTGCTGGGAAGGATGAGAGAGTAGAGAAGAGGGTTGAGAGCGGGGGGCATGGAAAAGGGGGAGGGGTGACTTTGGGGAGTTCAGACCTGATGTAGCTAAGTTTATTAATGACGTAGGAGGTCAGATCGTTGAGGGTGAGAGATGGAGGAGGGGGAGGAACAGGAGGTCTGAGAAGGGAGTGAAATGTACAGAACAGCTGACGGGGATGATGGGCATGGGTGTCAATATGGGAGGAAAAATTATTTTGCCTGGCAGAGAAGAGGGCAGGGTTAAGGCAGGAAAGGATAAACTTAAAGTGAACAAGGTTGGCTTGGTGTTTTAGACTTTCGCCAGCAGCGTTCAGCAGCTCGAGCATAAGAGTGAAGGAGGCGGACAGTGACAGTGATCTAAGTCTCTGGGATAGTGGTGCGAGAGTGGTGAAGGGAAAGGGGAGTGAGCGAGTTGAGTTGAGTAGAGAGGGTGGAGTTGAAAGCAGTAATCTTGTCTTCAAGTGTGGGTAGAGAGGATAAGGAGGTGAGGTGGGATATGATGTGCTGAGAAACATGGATCGGGGCGAGAGAGCTGAGGTCTCTGTGGGGTAGTAATATAGATATACAGGGGGAAGGCGTGTGAGTGAGGAGGCAGGTGAGAAGGATATGATCAGAGAGAGGGATTTCAGAGTTTGTGAGGGTGGAGATAGTGCAGCGGTAGGAGATCATGAGGTCGAGGGTGTGTCCAAGTTGGTGAGTGGGCAAAGTGATGTGGAGCAGGAAGTTGGTAGCATCAAGGAGAGATAGAAGGCGGGCAGCAGAGGAGCCACCAGGGACATCCTGAAGTCTCCGAGGATCAGAGTGGGCATGGAAAAGCAGAGAAGGAAGGTGAGGAAGGGGTCAAAATCATTAAAAAGTTGGAGGTGGGCCCGGGGTGGGGGCGGTAGATGACAGCTACAAGAATCTGGCGGAGGTGGTAGAGGCGAATAATGTGGGCTTCAAAGGAGGGGAAGGAAAGGGAAGGGGGAGAAGTGATAGTGCAAAAGCGACATTAGGGTGCTCGAAGGAAGCCGACACCTCCTCTTTTTCCACTGAGTCTGAGGGAGTTGGAGAAGAAGAGGCCTCTGCTGGAGAGACCAGCAGAAGAGACCGTGTCATCCGGGGTGAGCCATGTTTCGATTAGGGCAAAGAGAAGGAAAGAGCTGGAAAGGATCAGGTCAAGGATGAAGGAGAGCCTACCCATAATGGAGCGGGGGTTCCAAAGGCCACCCTTGGCAGCAGCTGTGGAGTGAGGGGAGGCAGGGGGAAGGGTGTGAGGGGTGGGGAGGGTTTGGATTGGAATGAGATGGGGGGCCTGGGTGGGGAGATGGGGAAGAGGGGTGGCAATGAGAAAGGAGAACTGGGATGGGACGGGGGTGGGGAGGAGAGGAGGGAGGGGGTTGGAAGGAGGACTTGAGGGTTGGCTCTGGTACAGAGGGATTCTGGAGAGGGGGTCAGGGGGAGGAGTGGAGGCATGGGAAAGGGAGGGAAAGAGCTGGGTGGGAGAGGGGAAGGGGAAGGTGAGGACTGGGAAGGGCAGATAGGAGCAGGGGAATTGATAGTTTATGGTTAGATCAGCAAAGGAAATGACAGCACAGCGAGTAGTTTACAATTAACATGCAGCAGCAATAATAAAATAAGTAGATGACATCATAGAGAACAGTTAACAATTAACTTGTGACAGCAATAATAAAATAAGTAGATGTTGACATCACGGATAGCAGTTAACAATTAAAATGTGATGGCAGTGATGAAATAAGCAGATGATGACATCACAGAGAGCAGTTAACAATTAACATTAGATGGTGATAATAATAATAGTAGTAAACGCCATTGAATGAAACAGAAGTCTCCAGACAGTTATTCAGCCACAAATGGGGAAATGGACTGCTCCAAAATTACATTTTGCCAGGCTACCTAAACTAAATGAAACAGGTTCCCTAAATTCTTCCCTAAATTTTAAGTCAAATGCCCAGTTATTTAGTCAAAACCAGAACTCCACAAAATGAAAATCAAGGGGAACAGTTAAACATTCAGAGACTCTCTATCTTTTGTTACTGTGTGAGCACTGGGTAGATTGAAAAGTAATTGTCCTTGGGAAAGTATTTTGTACCGAGTTACCAAATCCATATTAGCCAAACTCAGCCCTTTTTGACAAGGTATTAGTCTTGTTGCATACATAGCATTAGGTGGAGTTTCAGGACTTCATTAACCAGAGGCTGAATCTAGACTGTAGGTAAGCCCTGTACAAAGAGCTTGGGAGAGTACAGTACAACAGAAAACATTGAAGGCCTGTATTCTATTTGATTTTCATGGCTCTAGGGTAGAATTTAAAAGTGCCTTAATCGAGATATCCAAGGGGAACAATACCATTTTATAATGCCATTTTCTTTATTGACTGCCTACCGCATGCAGAACATTGTACTGAGCACTTGATAGAGTTAGATAGAGTTCATAGACTTGACCCTGCCCTCAAGGAGTTTATAGTCTAATAAATAATTATGGTGCCTGTTAAGTGTTTATTCTGTACTAAGCACTTTTCTAAGCTTTGGGGTAGATACAAGTTAACCAGGTTGGACAAAGTCCCTGTCCTGCATTGGGATCACATTCTTAATCCCCATTTGTTACAGATGAGGTAAAGAAGATATAGAGAAATTAAGTGACTTGCCCAAGGTTACACAGCAGTCATGTGAGAGCTGGGATTAGAACTCAGGTCCTTCTGACTACCAAGTCCATGCTCTCTCGACTACGTCACACTGCTTCTTGACCTAGAAGGGTTAGACAGACATGAAAATAATTTACAAATAAAGTACAGGCAGTAGGAAGACGGAAAAGGAGATTTGTGCATGAGTTCATAATTAATTAAATGGGGTATATAAACTATGAATATAAGTGGAGATGTAGTATGGCCTTGTCAAATGGCACTGTCCTGGGAGTCAGAGGAACGGGGTTCTAATCCCTCCTTGGCCACTTTTCTGCCGTCTGGCCTTGGGCAAGTCACTTTACCTCTCTGTGTCTCAGTTCCCTCATCTCAGTTCCCCCTCCTACTTTGACTGTGACCCTCACGTTGAACCTGATGATCTTGTATCTACCCCAGCATTTAGTCCAGGGCTTGGCTCATAGTAAGTGCTTAACAAATTCCACAATTATTTTATTATTATATACATCAGGCAAACGTGAAAATACCAGAATGCAGAATTTTAAGTTATTTATTCATATTAGTATCTGTCTCCCCCTCTATACTGTAAACTTGTTATGGACAGGGAATATGTTCATTAACTCTGTTGTGCTGTTCTCTCCCAAGCACTTAGTACAGTGTTCTGCATTTTGTAAGTGTTCAGTAAATACCATTGATTGATTGATTGATTGTAGAAATGTTGAAGTAGCAGTAGAGGAGGCTATAATCTGGAGATATTAGAAATGAATTGACAAAGCCTCTTGTAAGAGGTCTGATTTTGGTAGTGCTGTGGGAGTGGGGAGAGCTGCACTCTGTTGAATTTGAAGAAGGGGAGAGTTCCAAGCCAGGGGAAGAGCATGAGAAACAGGTGAGACATGGGATGACAAGACATGAGTAGTTTAATTTCAGAGGAATGAAGAGTGTGAGCTGGAGTGTAGAGGGAGAAGAGAGTGGATCAGTTGGTAGGAGACTGCTGACAGAATGTCTTCTGTCAGTTCTCCTTGATGTAGGGAGTAAATGGCAGACTTTGGAGGTTATTGAGGAGTGAGAAGTGTGAAGTACAACATTTGAGAAAAATGATCCGAGCAGCAGAGTGAAAAATGGACTGGAGAGAGGATACATTGGAGAGTGATCAGCAAGGAAGCTGATGCAGGAATGCAGGTGGATATGACAAGTGTCATGACTAGCATAGTGATCATTTCGATGGAGCGAATGGGCTGGATCTTGGAAATATTGAAGAGGGAAAAATACAGTAAGATTTGATGACAGACTGAATTTCGAGGATGAAAGGGAGGGAGTAGTCAAAGGTGGAATAATGATGTTTAGTAAATATTTAGTAGAGTAGTGAACTAATAGAATGGTAATAGACAACTACAATTTTAAATGTACATATTTCTGTATATTTTGCCTGATCTAGGAATTAGAAGAATGTTACAATGATTCCAGAACAGCAAAAACACAGACCAAAAAAGATAAAAGAAGCTAAATAATAGTTAATTTAAAAAGCAGGATTCAGATAAAGTGTCCCACATAGGACAAGTGAATGGAGAGTGTGTTTGGGGCTGGAATCATAACTAGAAGATAAAGACTTCTTTATATGATAAAAATCCAAAAGAAAAGTGTTGCTAAAGGAAAAAGGTGTCTTAAAAATTCTTTTCAGATACACTGAGGATGTAAAATCCAAGCAGGTTATGGAACTGTTTTGTGAATAAAATATCATACCATGGCTTCTACCAAGATAATAGGATGAAAATAATTATAGGAAAATGTAGGTGAAACAGAGGAAAAATTTCCTTACCAAGATGAAAATTCTTCATGAAGAGTGGTATGGATGCCGTCTCATGGCTCATTTCCAAGCAGGTCAAATAATGAAACAGGAGGAATATGATGAGAAGAAATCCTGGTTCACTCATAAGAAAAAAAAATTTGAAGGGCCAGGCTTGAAAAGTCACATTTGTCCAACCTGCTGAAACCAATTTATGGATCTAGTTTTTTGTTCTTCACACTCATATCAGCACCCTTCTGAATGGCAAAAATCCATGAAAGCTGAAGGGTCAGTTTCAGGCCAGTATTCATTTACATACAGGTTCCCAGAATCACACACCTTACCTTGTAGCCAGAGGTCAGATGGACATTACTCTCAAAGATTGTGGATCATTCATTATTTTCTTTTAGAAATAAGTGAATTTGGTAGCTGAACACAAATTTAATAATATTGAAAATACCTGGCCCTGTAATTTAGAAGAATTCCATCCAGTCCATGTCTCTTTCAAACCCAAGAAACAACAAAAGTCATTTCTGAGCTCAGACTCAAGGTCTACTCCATGTGATTCTCCTTGTTCACGGTTGACTATGTGACTATGCAAACGTATTTTTAAGTTGCCACAGGACTATTTAAAGACCATTAAAGGAGCCAGGGACTTATAGTCGACCCTCAGAGGATCTAAGAGACAAGAAAGGAAGCCACAAAACTTTGACTGTACAATAGAGGTCAATTACAGAAAGAAAATGAGAAACCTGACCAGTAATAATGATGGTGGTATTTATTAAAAACTTACTACATGTCTAAAACTATGCTAAGTGATGGGGAGGATACAGGATAATCAGATTTTACACAATCTCTCTTCCTCTTGAGACTCATGTCTAAAGGAATTGGAGAACAAATACTTAGTCCCCGTTTACGGATGAGGAAACTAAAGCACAGAGAATTTAAGTGACTAGGCCAAGGTCACACAGCACGCAAATGGCAGATCTGGGATTAGAACCCAGTTCTCTGACTCCCATGCTAAAGCTCTGACCATTAGGCTGTGCTGCTTCTCTGCATAGTGGGTAGAACACTGGCCTGGGAACCAGAAGGTCATGGGTTCTAATTCTGGCTCCACCACTTGTCTGCTGTGTGACCTTGGGCAGGTAATTTTAATTCTCTATGCCTCAGTTACCTCATCTGTAAAATGGGGATTAAGACTGTGAGCCCCATGTGGGACATAGTCCAACTCATTGGTCCAACCCAAATTCATTGTATTCATCCAGGAACTTAGTACAGTGCCTGGCAAAAAATTAGTTCTTAATAAATAGCACAAATATTATTTATTAGTATTATTATTATTATTATCGTTATTATCATTTTCTGTCATTGATTTCTCATGACATAGAAATTGGTGATGGGATTTAAAAATTGAGAAGAACATTTGAAAAAACATTTAGGTTTTCTGCAATGAGAAAGAATGTCTATTTCTTATTTGATCTTAGTTGGGGTCTGCTGTTCCTTGCAGTGATGGTCAGCCTGCTCTCCCTGTTCTAGCCAAAGGTAAAAATGATACCTGGTAGTAGAGCTTAATATCTTCTCATGGAAGCATTGAGGAAATATGATGTGACTATATAGTATTGCATGATGCCCTGCTGATGTTCATGATCTCTTAGAGGTTACAGACCCAGTTGGTGGACCACCTCCTGACAGGACAATGATCTCCCCCGCACAACTTGACCACCATCTTGAGCCATTCACTCTCCAGTGACTCCTTCTCCACTGCTTTGAAGCATGCTCATGTCTCTCCGATCCTAAAAGAACTATCTTGACCCTATGGCTCCCTCCAGTTATCACCCCATTTCCCTTCTACCATTCCTCTCCAAACCAAACTCCTTGGGTGAGTTGTGCAGATCCTATGCCTCCACTTCTTCTCCTCCAATTACCTCCTCAACTCCATCCAATCTGGCTTCTACCTACTTCACTGATACTGACACAGTCTCTGTCCCACATGAACGAGTTGTCTACATGCGCTGCCTAGAATTCCTCAATAACAACTCTCTCCTCGACCCCCTCCAGTCTGGCTTCCGTCCCCTTCATTCCACGGAAACTGCCCTCTCAAAGGTCACCAATGACCTCCTGCTTGCCAAATCCAACGGCTCATATTCTGTCCTAATCCTCCTCGACCTTTCAGCTGCCTTTGACACTGTGGACCACCCCCTTCTCCTCAACACGCTATCTGACCTTGGCTTCACAGACTCCGTCCTCTCCTGGTTCTCCTCTTATCTCTCCAGTCGTTCTTTCTCAGTCTCTTTTGCAGGCTCCTCCTCCCCCTCCCATCCTCTTACTGTGGGGGTTCCCCAAGGTTCAGTGCTTGGTCCCCTTCTGTTCTCAATCTACACTCACTCCCTTGGTGACCTCATTCGCTCCCACGGCTTCAACTATCATCTCTACGCTGATGACACCCAGATCTACATCTCTGTCCCTGCTCTCTCCCCCTCCCTCCAGGCTCGCATCTCCTCCTGCCTTCAGGACATCTCCATCTGGATGTCCGCCCGCCACCTAAAGCTCAACATGTCGAAGACTGAGCTCCTTGTCTTCCCTCCCAAACCTTGTCCTCTCCCTGACTTTCCCATCTCTGTTGACGGCACTACCATCCTTCCCGTCTCACAAGCCCGCAACCTTGGTGTCATCCTCGACTCCGCTCTCTCATTCACCCCTCACATCCAAGCCGTCACCAAAACCTGCCGGTCTCAGCTCCGCAACATTGCCAAGATCCGCCCTTTCCTCTCCATCCAAACCGCTACCCTGCTCATTCAAGCTCTCATCCTATCCCATCTGGACTACTGCACCAGCCTTCTCTCTGATCTCCCATCCTCGTGTCTCTCTCCACTTCAATCCATACTTCATGCTGCTGCCCGGATTATCTTTGTCCAGAAACGCTCTGGGCATATTACTCCCCTCCTCAAAAATCTCCAGTGGCTACCAATCAATCTGCGCATCAGGCAGAAACTCTCCACCCTGGGCTTCAAGGCTCTCCATCACCTCGCCCCCTCCTACCTCACCTCCCTTCTCTCCTTCTACAGCCCAGCCCGCAACCTCCGCTCCTCCACCGCTAATCTCCTCACTGTACTTCGTTCTCGCCTGTCCCGCCGTCGACCCCCGGCCCACGTCATCCCCCGGGCCTGGAATGCCCTCCCTCTGCCCCTCCGAAAAGCTAGCTCTCTTCCTCCCTTCAAGGCCCTGCTGAGAGCTCACCTCCTCCAGGAGGCCTTCCCAGACTGAGCCCCTTCCCTCCTCTCCCCCTCGTCCCCCTCTCCATCCCCCCATCTTACCTCCTTCCCTTCCCCACAGCACCTGTATATATGTATATATGGTTGTACATATTTATTACTCTATTTATTTATTTATTTATTTATTTATTTATTTTACTTGTACATTTCTATCCTATTTATTTTATTTTGTTGGTATGTTTGGTTCTGTTCTCTGTCTCCCCCTTTTAGACTGTGAGCCCACTGTTGGGTAGGGACTGTCTCTATGTGTTGCCAATTTGTACTTCCCAAGCGCTTAGTACAGTGCTCTGCACATAGTAAGCGCTCAATAAATACAATTGATTGATTGATTGATTGATTTAATCCCCATTTTACAGATGATGAAACTTAGGCCCAGAGAAATGAAGAAACCTGTCCACAGCCAAACAGGCAAGTGGCAGAGGATTAGAACCCGGATGTCCTCACTTTTCACTCTAATTCAGGGGTAAAAATAAATGAATGAACCTCTCTCAGCTGATCCCTGTGCTTGAATTGCCTCCTGGTTACATTCATTCATTCATTCAATCGTATTTATTGAGCACTTACTGTGTGCAGAGCACTGTACTAAGCGCTTGGGAACTACAAGTTGGCAACATGTAGAGACGGTCCCTACCGAACAGTGGGTTCACAGTCTAGAAGGGGGAGACAGAGAACAAAACAAAGCATGTTAACAAAATAAAATAAATAGAATAAACATGTACAAATAAAATAAATAGAGTAAAAAATACGTACAAACATATATACATATATACAGGTGCTGTGGGGAGGAGGAGGATGTAAGGCGAGGGGGATGGGGAGGGGGAGAAGGGGTAGAGGAAGGAGGGGGCTCAGTCTGGAAAGGCCTCCTGGAGGAGGTGAGCTCTCAGTAGGGTCTTGAAGGGAGGAAGAGAGCTAGCTAGGGAGGGCATTCCAGGCCATGAGGATGACGTGGGCCAGGGGTCGACGGCGGGACAGGCAAGAACGAGGCACGGTGAGGAGATTAGTGGCAGAAGAGTGGAGGGTGCGGGCTGGGCTGTAGAAGGAGAGAAGGGAGGTGAGGTAGGAGGGGGAGAGGTGATGGAGAGCCGTGTAGCTGAGGGTGAGGAATTTTTGCCTGATGTGTAGGTTGATTGGTAGCCACTGGAGACTTTTGAGGAGGGAAGTAACATGCCCAGAGCATTTCTGGACAAAGACAGTCCGGGCAGCAGCGTGAAGTATGGATTGAAGTGGGGAGAGACAGGAGGATAGGAAATCGGAGAGGAGGCTGTTACAGTAATCCAGACGGGATAGGATGAGAGCTTGAACGAGCAGGGTAGCTGTTTGGATGGAGAGGAAAGGGTGGATCTTGGCAACGTTGCGGAGGTGAGACCGGCAGGTTTTGGTGACGGCTTGGATGTGAGGGGTGGACGAGAGAGCAGAGTCGAGGATGACACCAGGGTTGTGGGCTTGTGAGACGGGAAGGATGGTAGTGCCGTCAACAGTGATGGGAATGTCAGGGAGAGGGCAGGGTTTTGGAGGGAAGACAAGGAGTTCAGTCTTGGACATGTTGAGTTTTAGGTGGCGGGCAGACATCCAGATGGAGATGTCCTGAAGGCAGGAGGAGATGCGAGCCTGGAGGGAGGGAGAGAGAACAGGGGCAGAGATTTGGATGCCATCAGCATAGAGATGATAGTTGAAGCCATGTGAGCGAATGAGGTCACCAAGGGAGTGAGTGTAGATCGAGAACAGAAGGGGACCAAGAACTGAACCTTGAGGAACCCCTACAGTAAGGGGATGGGAGGGGGAGGAGGAGCCCGCAAAAGAGACGGAGAATGAACAACCGGAGAGATGAGGAAAACCAGGAGAGGACGGAGTCTGTGAAGCCAAGGTTGGATAGCGTGTTGAGGAGAAGGGGGTGGTCCACAGTGTCGAAGGCAGCTGAGAGGTCGAGGAGGATTAGGATAGAGTATGAGCCGTTGGATTTCGCAAGCAGGAGGTCATTGGTGACCTTTGAGAGGGCAGTTTCTATGGAATGTAGGGGATGGAAGCCAGATTGGAGGGGGTCAAAGAGAGAGTTGGTGTTGTGGAATTCGAGGCAGTGTGTGTAAATGACTCATTCAAGGAGCTTGGAAAGGAATGGTAGGAGGGAGATTGGGCGATAACTTGAAGGTGAGGTGGGGTCAAGAGAGGGTATTTTTAGGATGGGACAGATGTGGGCACGTTTGAAGGCAGAGGGGAAGGAACCAGTGGATATTGAGAGGTTGAAGATGAAAGTTAAGGAGGGGAGAAGGGACGGAGCAAGAGATTTCATAAAATGAGGGGGAATGGGGTCAGAAGCACAGGTGGCCAGAGTGACACTCGAGAGGAGGGAGGAGATCTCCTCTGAGGATACTGCTGGGAAGGATGGGAGCGTAGTGGAGAGCATTGAGAGCTGGGGGGTTGGAGAAGAGGGGGGAGTGACTTTGGGGTGTTCAGAGCACTGCGTTAAGAACTTGATGATAATGGTGGGGTTTGTTCAGCACTTATTGTGGACAGCAGTGTACTAAGCAGTAGGGTGGATACAAGGAAATTGGGTCGGACACTGTCCCCACCCCACATGGGGCTCCCAGTTTTAATCCTCATTTTGCAGATGAGATAACTGAGACACAGAGAAGTGAAGCGATTTGCTCAAGGGTACACAGCAGACAACTTGTGGAGTCAGCATTAAAACCCAGGTCCAGCTGACTCTCAGGCCCATATTCGTGCCCATGCTAGGAGGGAGATAGGTAGTGAATCCCCATTTTGCAGGTAAGGGAACTGAGGCCCAGAGAAGCTAAGTGACTTGAACAAGATCACACAGCAGATAAGTGGTAGAGCAGGAATTAGTATCCAGGCTCTGTGACTACTAGGCCCATGCTCTGCCAGGCCACGCTGATTCTTACATGGAGCAGACGTGAGATTATCACCCCTTTTCTATGTTGCAAATATTTGAAAGATGCTCTCTTCTCCTTCATATTCTAATCTCATCATCGAAAGTTCAAATGAAGGCATGTGAACTCTCTCTAGATGTTTTTCTGCACTGAACAACGGAAGGGTGCTCAATCTGAATGCTTGTAGAAGTGGAAGTGAAATTCTAACATTGGGTTAGAGTTTGTCATTTTTATATGCTCCTTGGGAATCTCACAACTCTATGGATGTTTATACAGTCCTGTATGTAACTAACATTGGTATCTATAAACTGTATTATTCTGCACCCATAGTGATAGCGGTTTATAATAGCCAGATGGAAAGATTACGTATGTAACTTAAATGTTGTATACCGTTTAACTCTATATAGAAATGATTGTGTTTATCTTTGTTGTAAGAGTATGGCTTAAAGAACATGGGCCTAGGAGTCACAGAGCCTGGATACTTATCCCAGCTCCACCGTTTGTCTGCTGTATGATCTTGGGCATGTCACATCTTCTCTGTGCCTTAGTTCTCATTTGCAAAATGGGGACACAGCAAGGTCACACAGCAGAGTCACACACTACTGGTGGGTGGGCTATTCAGAATGCATATTTTTGCTTTTTCAATTTTTGCAGCTGATTGAATCATACCTGAAATGTGTTCACTTGTTCTTTAGAGAAGATAGCATGGGAGCAGCAAGATCTAGTGGAAAGGGCATGGGGTGGAGAATCAGGAGTTCTGAGTTCTAGTTCTGTTCCTGTCCATCTATGTGTCCTTGGATAAATCACCTAATCTCTCTGTGCCTTAGTTTCCTTATCTATAAATTGACTGCCTTTCAGACTGTGAGCCCCATCAGGGACAGTCTGTTCACTTGGAAATGAATTAGGTGCTCAACACATAGAATGTGATTAATTAATACCTTATTTAATCAATGCCATAAAGCAGGTCACTTTGTTTCCTTTATTTTCCATTTTTCCTTCCACTTCTCCTTCTCCCCATATCACTGCTATCTTGCACAGCACTATGTGCTCTTGGCTGGATAGAACACTTGAGGTCCCCTGACCTAGAATGATTTTAAGGCCAGATAATGGGAACCAAATGGAGAAACTAAAAAGAAATTGAATACCTATTGTTTCCCCTTTGCATCCCCTTTGAATTTCCTAATACATGAAGCTGTGGAAGTGGGGCAGTTCTGGGGATGTTTGCTGCATTAATTCTCTTTGTGATTTTACTTTAGGGTCATGGGCAGAGCTAGAAGATGGTGAGGATGGAAAGAAGGAAGAAGGGAGGGTATTGCTAGAGAAGCAGCTTGGCCTAGTGGGTAGAGCACAGACCTTGGAGTCAGAAGAACTTGGGTTTTCATCCCATTGCCCCTACATGTCTGCAGTGTGGCCTTGGGAAACTCACCTCACTTCTTTCTGCCTCAGTTACCTCATCTGTAAAATGAGGATTAAGACTGTGAGCACCATGTGCGACAGGCACTGTATCTAACTCAGTCTCCTTATATCCACCCCAGCACTTAATACAATACCTGGCACACAATTATTATTATTGCTAAGTATGGGCAGGACTTTGTAAAGTGGATTGAACTTTATGTTCCTAACACATATTTGAAGCCCAATTAGACCTCCAAAATGCAAACATTTGGCTTATTACTTCATTCCTGAAAGCCACTTTCCTACTCCATAACTTCTTCATGGCATTCTTCACCACTGCATTCCTCAGGGTGTAGATCAGAGTGTTCAACATAGGGGTGATGATGGTATAAAATATGGCAATCATTTTATCTTCTGAAAAGGTGGTGTCTGGTCGCATGTACATAAAACTACAGGGACCAAAGAAGATGATGACCACAGCGAGGTGAGAACCACCGGTAGAGAGGGCTTCTTGCTGTCTTTCCTTGCTCTGCTGCCTCAGGGACCACGATATGATGGCATAAGAGAAGAGCAAGATGAGAAAGATCCCCAGAGTGATTGTCCCACTATTTGCCATGACTACAACACCGGCGACATGGGTGTTGACACAGGCAAGTTTCAGCACGGGATGGACATCACAAATATAGCGATCAATCACACTGGGGCTATAGAAGGGCAGCTGGACCACCAGAGGCACCTGAATGATGGAGTGGATGAAGCCCCCGACCCATTGGCCCATGAGCAGCGTGGCTCAGTGGAAAGAGCACGGGCTTTGGAGTCAGAGGTCATGGGTTTGAATCCCGACCCCGCCACATCTGCTGTGTGACCTTGGGCAAGTCACTTAACTTCTCTGAGCCTCAGTTACCTCATCTGTAAAATGGGGATTAAGACTGTGAGCCCCCCGTGGGACAACCTGATCACCTTGTATCCCCCCCAGCGCTTAGAACAGTGCTCTGCACATAGTAAGCGCTTAACAAATGCCATTATTATTATTATTATTATCATTATTATTATGAGCATTTTATTGCACACAGACCGATTCAAGGTGTTCATGTAATAGAGGGGTTTGCAGATGGCCAGTAACAGTCGTAGGCCATTGCTGTAAGGAGGAATATCTCAGTGCAACCAAAGAAAAGGACACCAAAAATTTGCATCATACACCCCTCAAAGGAGGTGGTTTTCCTTTTGGAGATCAGGTCTCTAATTATTTTGGGGGCCTTGACAGAGGAGTAGCAAAGATCTACTAGAGATACCTGGTTGAGGAAGAAGTGCACTGTTGACCTATAGAGGTTTCTGGAACAGATGGTCAGCATGATGAGGATGTTTCCCGGAAGTATAATGGCATAGAAGAGGAAAAATATCAGAAAAGATGCCTTCTGCACTTCTACGTTCTGAGAAAATCCCAAGAGCTCAAATTCCGTGGCATTGTTTATCTTTTCCATGGATTTATTAAATGGCAAAGTGAATAGGAGGTGCTTAATTTCCCTAGAATGGCACAAAAGAAATGATATCATTGTTTGTAATGTAGATGGACTCACAGTTCCTGAGGTGGGGAAAAACACAGTTGTCAGAGGGACATAATCCTGAATTCATTCATTCACTCGTATTTATTGAGCACTTACTGTGTGCAGAGCACTGTACTAAGCGCTTGGGAAGTACAAGTTAGCGACATATAGAAACGGTCCCTACCCAACAACAGGCTCACAGTCTAGAAGGGGGAGACAGACAACAACAAAAAAAAACCCATGTGGACAGGTGTCAAGTCAACAGAACAAATAGAATTGAAGATAGATGCACATCATTAACAAAATAAATAGAATAGTAAATATGTACAAGTAAAATAAATAGAGTAATAAATCTGTACAAACATATATACAGGTGCTGTGGGGAGGGGAAGAAGGTAAGGTGGGGGGGATGGGGAGGAGGAGAGGAAAAAGTGGGCTTAGTCTGGGAAGTCTGGGAAGGCCTCCTGGAGGAGGTGAGCTCTCAGCAGGGCTTTGAAGGGAGGAAGAGAGCTATCTTGGCGGATGTATGGAGGGAGGGCATTCCAGGCCAGAGGGAGGATGTGGGCCGGCGGTCGACGGCGGGACAGGCGAGAACGAGGTACAGTGAGGAGGTTAGTGGCAGAGGACTGGAGGGTGTGGGCTGGGCTGTAGAAGGAGAGAAGGGAGGTGAGGTAGGAGCGGGCGAGGTGTTGGAGAGCCTTGAAGCCAAGAGTGAGGAGCTTCTGCTTGATGTGTAAGTTGACTGGTAGCCACTGGAGATTTTTCTCCTCAACACGCTATCTGACCTTGGCTTCACAGACTCCGTCCTCTCCTGGTTCTCCTCTTATCTCTCCGGTCGTTCTTTCTCAGTCTCTTTTGCAGGCTCCTCCTCCCCCTCCCATCCTCTTACTGTGGGGGTTCCCCAAGGTTCAGTGCTTGGTCCCCTTCTGTTCTCAATCTACACGCACTCCCTTGGTGACCTCATTCGCTCTCACGGCTTCAACTATCATCTCTATGCTGATGACACCCAGATCTACATCTCTGCCCCTGCTCTCTCCCCCTCTCTCCAGGATCGCATCTCCTCCTGCCTTCAGGACATCTCCATCTGGATGTCTGCCCACCACCTAAAGCTCAACATGTCGAAGACTGAACTCCTTGTCTTCCCTCCCAAACCTTGTCCTCTCCCTGACTTTCCCATCTCTGTTGACGACACTACCATCCTTCCCGTCTCACAAGCCCGCAACCTTGGTGTCATCCTCGACTCCGCTCTCTTATTCACCCCTCACATCCAAGCCGTCACCAAAACCTGCCGGTCTCAGCTCCACAACATTGCCAAGATCCGCCCTTTCCTCTCCATCCAAACTGCTACCCTGCTCATTCAAGCTCTCATCCTATCCCGTCTGGACTACTGCACCAGCCTTCTCTCTGATCTCCCATCCTCGTGTCTCTCTCCACTTCAATCCATACTTCATGCTGCTGCCCGGATTATCTTTGTCCAGAAACGCTCTGGGCATATCACTCCCCTCCTCAAAAACCTCCAATGGCTACCAATCAATCTGTGCATCAGGCAGAAACTCCTCACCCTGGGCTTCAAGGCTCTCCATCACCTCGCCCCCTCCTACCTCACCTCCTCTCCTTCTACTGCCCAGCCCGCACCCTCCGCTCCTCCGCCACTAATCTCCTCACCGTACCTCACTCTCGCCTGTCCCGCCATCGACCCCCGGCCCATGTCATCCCCCGGGCCTGGAATGCCCTCCCTCTGCCCATCCGCCAAGCTAGCTCTCTTCCTCCCTTCAAGGCTCTGCTGAGAGCTCACCTCCTCCAGGAGGCCTTCCCAGACTGAGCCCCTTCCTTCCTCTCCCCCTCGTCCCCCTCTCTATCCCCCCCATCTTACCTCCTTCCCTTCCCCACAGCACCTGTATATATGTATATATGGTTGTACATATTTAATACTCTATTTATTTATTTATTTTATTTGTACATATCTATTCTATTTATTTTATTTTGTTAGTATGTTTGGTTTTGTTCTCTGTCTCCCCCTTTTAGACTGTGAGCCCACTGTTGGGTAGGGACTTTCTCTATATGTTGCCAATTTGTACTTCCCAAGCGCTTAGTACAGTGCTCTGCACATAGTAAGCGCTCAATAAATGCGATTGATTGATTGATTGATTGATTGATTAACATGCCCATAGCGTTTCTGCACAAAGATGATCAGGGCAGCAGCATGAAGTATAGACTGAAGTGGGGAGGGAAAGGAGGATGGGAGATCAGAGAGGAGGCTGATGCAGTAATCCGGTTGGGATCAATTTTTAGTAATCTTTTTAGTATGTATTTTTCAGTTTCATTACAAAACTGTTACCATAATTAAAGGTTGCCTCCTGTTCATTCATTCAATCATATTTATTGAACGCTTACTGTGTGCAGGGCACTGTACTAAGCGCTTGGACAGTACAATTAGGCAACAAATAGAGGCAATCCCTACCTAACAATGGGCTCACAAGTAAGGTCATCTTCACACCTCTCCCATTCTCTCAGAGCATCTGAACCAAAGCCTCGGGCAGGAAATGTAGGAGAGGTAGTCAGAAGGACCTGGCTTCTAATCCTGGCTCTGCCATTTGTCTGCTGTGTGACCTTGGGTAAATCACTTCACTTCTCTGGACCTCAGTTACTGCATCTGTAAAATGGAGATTAAGTATCTGTTTCCCCCCCTACTTAGACTGTGAACCCCATATGGGACAGGAATTGTGTCGAATCTAATCTTGCCCATCATTTAGTGCAGTGCTTGGTACCTAGTAAGTGCTTAACAAATACCAAATTATTATTAATAATTATAATTGATTATATATTAAAATATCAATCAATATTATAAAAACATATATTTTTGTATAATATAAATAGTAGTACATAAATGCATTATTAGTAACAATATATTATAATGTTATGATGTTAATTAATAAAAATAATTCATTAATTATTACTAATAATTATTATTACTGTTATTATTCCTTGTGCCAGGTCACATAGTTGGCAAGAGGCAGTACCTGAATTAAAACCCAGGCCATTTCTAGTAGGCCAACCTACTCAACTTAACTTTTCTGTGCCTCTGTTTCCTCATCTGTAAGATAGGGATTCCTGTTCTCCCTCTAAGCCTGAAAGCCCCATGAGGGACAGGAACTGTGTCTGACCTGCCTGATCATCGTGTATCTACCTCAGAGATTAGAATAGTCTTTCGCACATAGTAAGCTCTTAACAAATCCCACAATTATTATTATTAATATTATTATTAGAGGGATGAACCTAATTCCTCTGTGCAAGAGCAGATTTATATATGCCTGCTGCATTCCTGGATCAATGGGACCCACAGTTGTTCAGAGAACGGATCAGGAAGCTCCATCGCTAGAGCACACCAGTGTGGAGAGAGACCAGGAATGCCCCCACCTCACCCCCCCCAGATCCTTCTGCCTCACAATCATGAAGGAAGCAGAGCCACAGCTCATGGCCACTGAACAGTAAGCAGGGCAGGTTCAGCCTGATCCTCTGGCAGGATTAAGAGAAGATAGGGAAGGTTTTTCTTAGTGCATACAAGAGAGAATGAGCTCTTTTAGACACACAGGGAAGAATAGCCCTTCTGTATCATTTATTAGAATTGTTTTGATAAGAAAAAAAAGACTAACGGTCATGTTGATCAATAAAATGAAGATGTTTGAATTTAAATACCATGAAAAATTAATCTTTCTATTGTACAATTGTATTCTTATTATATTGCACACAGTAAGCACTAAATAAATTTGCTTGAATGAATGAATACAACAGAATATCATTATTATAGTTATTATATTGTTAAGTATCAGTCAAGGACCATTCTAAGCGCTGGGATAGATATGAGATAGAATCAGATTAGACTCAGTACCTGCCCCACATTTTACAGATGAGAATACTGAAACACAGGGAATTTAAGTGACTTGCCCATGGTCACACAACACGCTACTGATAGAACCGGAATTAGAATCCAGGTCCACTGGCTCCCAGGAACATGCCCTTTCCATTAAATAATGCTGCTTCCCATTCAATGCTGATGCCATTTAAAATGGGAAAACACTTAATCCCACACAGTCTCATAATCAGAAAACCTGGATAAAATCACTACTGCTGCACTTTCTCAAGATAATTCTCAGATAAAGGAATATAAATTATATCTCATATGAGTCAGGTACTCATGGCTTGAAGATATTAGCACAAAAGGTTTGTTCCCTACATAGAATGTTAACAAATGAATCATAATTTAGAAAGGTTAAAATCATGGTTCAGATTGAAAGCCCCTAAACAAATACCATCAAAGCCAAACCCTTTTGATAAATTAGCTGCAGTGTTGTCATCACTATTAACTTTCCAAGTGGAAGTAACTCCTTTTCCTCTTATTTAAAGCCTGCAGTGGCTACTTGAACCCTTTTCTCTCTCATTTGGTAGTGAGAGTAGATTTCTCTGAAAATATCCAGGAAAAAAAATTGAATTTAATCTCTCTTAAATCTACTTCGACCTCATCAATCTAGACTTTTGACTGAGTTAGATTACTGTTTGTGTTGTTATTCGGTGCCTCCCATGATGATTTCTAGGCTGGTGAATAGAAACTGCTGGGTCTATTGATTTTTCAGTGTGAGACTGTGAAACTGTGAAACTCAATGTTTCCCCTATGAGACTCAAACAGTGGTGGTGAATTCGCAAGATGTAAGACCCTGGGAGCTCACACTAGCCTGTAAACTCCCTAAGGGCAGGGAATGTATCTACCAACTCTGTTGCATTGTACTCTCTCAAGCGCTTCATACAGTGTTCTGCACACAGTAAGCAATACCTTCGACTGATTGAGCATTTATACTTTGTGATACTAATCTTCAGAGATTTATGGTGAAGAGAGATACCTATTATACCACTTCAGAAACCTGCTTCTCAGACTGATGACAATTAATCCATTGAATATGAACCCTCTCCCAAATGTAACATTGGATTATGCCTCATAACCAACCCATCAGCACTATTTCAGACTTGCTTTGTCCGGTTTTCAGGCCAGAAATTATAGTCAAAGAGCCTGCCCCACAGGATATTTTAAGATATAGTGTTTTGGTGCCATGTATGGACTAATACAGACAATGCATATGCTCTGGAGATAACAACCAAATAATGGTCGACTGTTGCTCTGATTACCCCATGTCCATCACCACCTTCTCATTCTGCACATCAGTTGTTTATTCCAAATGCTTCCCCTAGACTTCCAGTCTTTCTGTCTGTGTGCTTTTCATCTTCGTTGATATGGATTGTACCATCCATTTAAGTCATTTCAATCCCTAAAATGAATCCTAAATTTTAGCAATTTTCCCACAGCTCCATTGTTGGTTATCATGCCATGATTCTCTGGCAAAGCAACTTGAAGCACATCTTAGACATCTAGATCGATTCAAACAGATCTCTCTTTTTGTATTGCTACTTTTGGCTGGTGCAAATCATGCCTCATTAAAATAGCAATAATAATAATAATAATTACAACAATGGTATTTGTTAAGTACTTACTATGTGCCAAGCACTGTTCTAAACACTAGAGTAGACAGAGGTTAATCAGGTTGGACATGGTCCCTGTCCTACATGGGCTTCCAGTCTAAGGAGGAGGGAGAACAAGTATTTCATTCCCATTTCATTCCCATTTCACAGTTGAGGAACCTGAGGCACAGACAAATTAAATGGCTTGCCTAAATTCACACAGAAGCAAGCCACCCAACAGGAATTAGAACCCAGAACCTCTGACTCCCAGGCCCAAGCTCATTCCCCTAGGCCATGCTACTGTGAGTTTAGCCCCATATTACTTTCCGATCAGTTTGCAGTCTCCTAAACAATCTAGGACAGAGTTGATCCCTGTTAAAAAGTGATTGAAGTAAATCAATGCACTGAGAGTTAGAAGAGAAAAAAGTTGCTTTGTGAAGACTACTACTACTACTAATAATAATAATGATGATGGCATTTATTAAGCACTTACTACATGCGAAGCACTGTTCTAAGCACTGGGGAGGTTACAAGGTGATCAGGTTGTCCTACGGGGAGCTCAAAGTCTTCATCCCCATTTTACAGATGAGATATCTGAGGCCCAGAGAAGTGAAATGACTTGCCCAAAGTCACACAGCTGACAGCTGGTGGAGCCGGGATTTGAAACCATGACCTCTGACTCCAAACCCGTGCTCTTTCCACTGAGCTATGCTGCTTCTACTACAATATATTCCATCACCTAAACCCAAAGAAATATATTGTTTATAGACCCCTGCTTGGTAAGAGTGTAATTCAGTTCACTACACACTACAGCAAAGCAGGCCTTATTTCAGTGTTTGGTGTACCGCCCATAAAAGTATCTCTGTTTCACAACAATGGTGTAAAACACATTCTATTGGACCTAAAATGTCCTAATGACTTTCTAGGTGTGGTGGAAGGGATGGAGGTGGGAATAGTTATTGGAAACAGTGGCTGAGGCAAACATCAGCTTCTCCATGACTCATAATTCCAGTTTTAAAAGGTTCCCAGTAGGTTCCCAACAGAAAATCAAGCCTGGATTTGATCGTTCCATTTTTTTCCCTCTATATAAATTTTAAGGTTGTAAGTGGAGAATGTATTTCTAGGACCTCAACAGCCATTTTCATTATTTCAAACATACACCAACAGACCTTGTGATGAACTGCATTCAGCTGCAAAGAAATGAGCAGGGAGCGTATCCACTATTCTGTTGTACTGTACTTTCCCAAACATATAGCACAGTGCTCTGCAAATAGTAAGTGCTCAGTGAAAACCATCGATTGATTGATTGTGTCTTTGGTTCTTGTATTCTTTGCCTCCCTCTACTGCCTCATACTAAACTATAGAGATCATTTTCAAAACCTATAAATGCATTTTTTTAAAGTCCCCATTTTAACAAAGGTAGTTCTTTGAAGATCTCACTAGAAAACCTTGCTTCAGGGAATGGGTTTTCAGATTTTCTACTGTTCCTTTCTGAGCTCTTTCGGGGTTCTTTGGAAAGCTAGAAAAGAAAATTATCTCAGCAATTGCCGAATGATATTCTGAGAACCTTTCCCCCCTGATCTCAGAAAGAAGCAAAAACTGTAGTTATATACTTGCCCCTCACTCTGATAATCTAAGCTATAACAGCATCTTTGGGGAAAATATCCCCTCTGTTATCCCGTCACCACAGACATATTTAAAGTGAATGATGTAAAGTGTTATGAAACTGGAGAATTTGATCTGAAAATAATCCCAATCCCCCAGTTAGAAATGTTTCCCAAACAAGCCATTAATCTTGGTTTAGGTTGAAAGAAATTTACTTGTTTAAAATAATAATAATAATAATAATAATAATAATAATAATAATAATAGTAAATAATCCTCCCTCCTCCTTCGTATTCTTTTAAGACTGAAATTTTTAGGAAATGAAAAATTAAGCTTATTCCCTGCCAACTTCACAAGCCTAAAATGCATGATTAAATAGATGCAAAATAATTGTTTTCTTCTTCCCTAATAAATACCCTTCAATTTATATCACTCCCATTTTATTTTAGTGTTTGAGAACTAGGAGCTTTAAGAGAAGGAAAGATATTTTGCAGCTTCATACATATTTTTCAAAATGAAGAAGAGATTCTGGCTGCAAACTGTCACAAAGCAAAAAGAACCTAATTACTGAGCGTTAACATGCCTGATCGCCTGACATAAAGTCACCAGCTATCCAAGCAGTAACCAAGATAAATCATCAACAGGTCAGGGCAATAATCAACATGACACAAATCTGGTCATCAGTGATCATTACCTCCAATTTAAAGGAGTTTAGGAAACCCCAAACGCTTCAAAATTTGCTCTTGACCAGAAATTTCTCCTCTTGCATAGAACACAGAAAAAGAAGGTCCACCCTCTGAGAATTTCATGTTTCTTGATTAGGACCATACTCTAGAAGCTTGACACTCAGAAGGATTAGTCTAGGGGTTGAGGTGAGATACCCTATGCCCGATTTTGCATATGTAAGACTTGTGGGACAAGAAATCCAGTTTGAAAAAGTCAATTTAAGAGCAATAAGATAATTGTGGGCACGGGATATGACTGTTTATTGTTATATTGTTCTCTCCCAAGCATTTAGTACAGTGTAATGCATAGATTAAGCTCTCAATAAATACAATTGAAAGAAGGAAGAAGGGAGGGAAGGAAGGAAGGGAGGACGGGAGGGAATGAAGGAGAGAGTGAGGGAAAGAAGGAAGTAAGGAAGGAATTTGTAACACTTGAAAATATGCAGTCACATAATCACCCTGGGAGGGTAGAAAAAAATTCTGATCTTCCCCAACAAATCCCTCACTTCCTCTACTCTCTCTCCCTTCTATGTCACCTTCACACTTGGATTTGTACTTTTTATTCACCTACCATCTAGCTCCACCAGCACTTAGGTACAGAACCATAATTTACTTTAATTTCCACTTCTCCATCTAAATTCCTGGTGGTGTGGGATGTGTCTATCAACTCTGTTGTACTCTCACCCAAGTGCTTAGTACAGTGCTCTGCATGGGTGGGCACTCAATAAATACCACTGTTTGATCGGAGGTCATCTATGATAGGACACAGATAACCTATATTCACATAGATTCCATCTGATTAGATCTTTCCTGAAGAGATGAATGTGTTCCTTCACCAAAATCACACTTAGTTTTGATGTTCCCTGGACTCCTGGATTTGGATCCTGAGGCAGGGACTAAATCTGAGCTTGTATCTATGCCTGTGCTTAGTTCAATACATAGCCCAGAAAAAGTGCTTAATAAATATCACAAAAATAATAGTAAAATTAAGTCATTTTAAAGAACAATTTTATGATTCTGAGGGACTCTGTAAGCAAAAAAACCCCTCCTCACTCTTGGCTTCAAAGCTCTCCATCACCTCGCCCCTTCCTACCTCACCTCCCTTCTCTCCTTCTACAGCCCAGCCTGCACACTCCACTCCTTTGCCGTTAACCTCCTCACTGTACCTCATCCTCGCCTGTCCCACTGTCAACTTCTGGCCCGCGTCCTGGCTCTGGCCTGGAATGCCCTCCCTTCACACATCCAACAAACTAGCTCTCTTCCTCCCTTCAAAGCCCTACTGAGAGCTCACCTTCTCCAGGAGGCCTTCCCGACTGAGCCATCCCTTTTTTCCTCTCCTCCTCCTCCTCCCCTCCTCATCGCCACCCTCCCTCCCTCTACCCTACCCCCTTCCCCTCCCCACAGCACTTGTGCATATTTGTACATATTTATTACTCTATTTATTTTATTGATGATGTGTATATAGCTATAATTCTATTTATTCTGATGGTATTGACACCTGTCTATTTGTTTTGTTTTGTTTTCTGTCTCCCCCTTCTAGACCATGAGCCTGTTGTTGGGTAGGGACCATCTCTACATGTTTCCAATTTGTACTTCCCTAGTGCTTGGTGCAGTGCTTTGCACATGGTAAGTGCTCAATAAATAAGATTAAATGAATGAATGACTCTAGACTACATCCCACTTTGATGCTGGCTACATCTGCCTCCATCATACGGGGATTAGTTTTACAAAATCCCAGGTTTAGAGGTGGAAACTGATTTGGGGAGAGTTCTGTTGCTTCAGATCGAGACACTTTTTGTTTTGTTTTTGTTTATTTTATGGTATTTGTTAACCTTGTATTGTAAGTCAGGCACTGTTCTAAGCCCTGGGGTAGATACAGTTTGATCAGGTGGACACAGTCCCTGTCCCATATAGGATCACAGACTTAATCCCCATTTTACAGATGAGGTAACTGAGGCACAGGGAAGTGAAGTGACATCCAATGTCACATGGGAATAGAACCCAGGTCCTCTGACTCATAGGCTCATGATCTTTCCAGGTTGCTGTTCTACTTAGAGATTACTGATCCAGACATAGCCCCAGACATCTGAACGCAACACAGTCAGAACTTCAATCAGCACAGGTGGACAGAGCTTGAGCCTGCTTCAGAAAAAGGATTGTAGTTCAGAATGATCTAGTGATCTCTCAAAAAAAATGTTTTTGTAGGAATTTTCATTGATTTGGTTTACCAGAAACTGAATTTCAGTTTTTGACATTGTCGATGAGTTTTACAATGGACCATTACTTAAGTCCCATCAACAATGCATCGTTCTACAAATAGAGTAATTATTCAGATGACTTCCCAGAAAAATCCAGGCCTAAATGTCCTGATTTTCCTCCAAAACGAAGTTTGGGTTACTGATTTAATCACTTTACCAAACCCAAGGTGAAGTAGACAACAGTTACTTGGTGATTTCAGGCAGTTCAAAACAAAGTAATCCACTTTTCTATCAATGTACCTGAGCAATTCAGACAAAAGTTAGGTTTAGGGGATTTCTATCTGAATTATCTGGATAACTGTGTAGACTTATCCGAATATTTCAAGAGGATTCATCTATGACCTGAAAACACCAATTTATTTTGGTAAAGTGCTACCTGAAAAATTCAAATTCAAATTTACTAAACTCCCCTCACTTCTCAAAAGAGATTGTGATTTTTCACAAACCATTCAATAATCAATAACAATTAATTCATTCATTCATTCAATCGTATTTATTGAGTGCTTACTGTGTGCAGAGCACTGTACTAAGCGCTTAGGAAGAACAAGTTGGCAACATATAGAGACGGTCCCTACCCAACAGCAGGCTCACAGTCTAGAAGGGGGAGAAAGACAAACAAAACAAAACATATTAACAAAATAAAATAAATAGAATAGTAAATATGTACAAGTAAAGTAAAGAGAGTAATAAATATGTACAAACATACATACAGGTGTGAGGAGGGGAAAGAGGTAGGGCGGGGGGATGGGGAGGGAGAGGAGGGGGAGAGGAAAGAAGGGGCTCAGTCTGGGAAGGCCTCCTGGAGGAGATGAGCTCTCAGTAGGGCAAAGGGGGGATTAAGACTGCGAGCCCCATGTTTGACTGGGACTGTGTCTAACCTGTTTATCTTATATCTACCCCAACGCTTAGTACAGTGTCTGGCATATAATAAAAATAATAATGATAATAACAATAATAATAATAATGGCATTTGTTGAGTTCTTACTATGTGTGAAGCACTGTTCTAAGCGCTGAGGGGATACAAGCTGATCAGGTTATCCCATGTGGGGCTCACAGTCTTCATCACCATTTTACAGATGAGGGAACTGAAGCTCAGAGTTACGTGACTTGCCAAAGGTCACACAGCAGACAGGTGGAGGAGCTGGGATTAGAATCCATGACCCCTGACTCCCAAGCCCAGGCTTTTTCCACTGAACCACGCTGCTTCGTGGCTTAGTGGAAAGAGTAAGTGCATATAGTAAGCACTTAACAAATACCATTAAAAAAATTGGATGGGGCACCTAGAAATGTATGAATTATAATATTAAGCTCCAGGAGGAGGACATAGATAATTTAGACTCTTACTCTGCCCCTAAAAGACTCAGAATCTAAGCAAGAGAGGAAAGGTATTTTAGTGTTTGTCTCCCCCTGTAGACAGTGAATCTTGTGGGCAAGAATTGTGTCTTACCAAAGCTGTTGCATTGTACTTTCCCAAGTGGTTAGTACAATGCTCTGCATACAGGAAGCATTCAATAAATATCATTAATTGATTGATTGAAAGACATGGAAAAAAAATGTAAAACCAGGACGAGCAGTAAAAGATTACTTTTCATGCCTCATCATCTCACCACTCCTCTCTACACCACCCAGTCCCAAATGCCACAGTCTTTCCAATATTCTCTATTTTGAAAAGGCAGAAATAATTCCCAGGGGCAGGGAGGGAGAGTAGAACAACAAGCATGGTCTAGTGGAAAGAGCTTGGGTCTGGAAGTCAAAAAGACCTGGCTCCTAATGCTGGCTCCACCAGTTGTCTGCTGTGCGACTTTGGTCAAGTTGCTTAACTTTTCTATGTCTTAGTTATCTCAGCTGTAAAATGGGGATTAAGACTGTGAGCCCCATGTAGGACATGAACTGGGTCCAACCTGATTAGCTGGTATCTACCCCAGCTCTTAGTACAGTTCCTGGCACATAGCAAGGACTTAACAAGTACTATTTTAAAAAAGAACCTTGGAGTCTAGCTTAAGAGTGGCGAGGCCCTGGACTACCCCGATGAACTCAGGAATTTTGGTAGTGGGGGTGTGCCAAGCCCCCTATGGAAAAGCAATTTGAAAAACAAAATGTCACTGTAATGCAACTGGATTTCTCAAATAAATTTGAATCTGGCTTATGTTGCCCTATTGCCCAGTGTAAATATAGTAGTTCTCATAGATTACAATTATAATGATCATATAGTGCCAGAGCATCAAGGAATCCACCTATTAACGTCTCAGTCCCAGCAAAGAATGAATTGGAAAGAAGTAGTCATCCATTGAATGACATAATTCTCTTCTCATGGAACAAATCTGCAAGAGAATCAGCATGGCCTAGTGGAAAGAGTCCATGCCTGGGAGTCAGAGGACCTGGGTTCCAATCCCGGCTCCATCAATCCCTGCTATGTGAACATGAGCAAGTCATTTAACTTCTCTGGGTCTCTGTTGTCTCGTTTGCAAAATGGGGATTAAGAGTGTGAGCCCTATGTGGAACAGGGACTATGTCCAATTCAACTATCTTGTATCTACCCCAGCGCTTAGTACAGTGTCTGGCAGGTAGTAACCACATCACAAATACTATATTTTTTTAAAATCCGTGTTAACTAAGGAGAAACAGAAGTCTCCCCAAGATCTGCCCTTTCCTCTCCATCCAAACCACTACCTTGCTGGTTCAATCTACCGTCCTATCCCGACTGGATTACTGCATCAGCCTCCTCTCTGATCTCCCATCCTCCTGTCTCTCCCAACTTCAGTCGATACTTCACTCTGCTGCCCGGCTTATCTTTGTACAGAAACGCTCTGAGCATGTTACTCCCCTCCTCAAAAATCCCCAGTGGCTGCCTGTCAACCTACGAATCAAGCAAAAGCTACTCACTCTAGGCTTCAAGGCTCTCCATCACTTCGCTCCCTCCTCTATCACCTCCCTTCTCTCCTTCTGCAGCCCAGTCTGCACCCTCCGCTCTTCTGCTACTAACATCCTCACTGTGCCTCGTTCTCACCTGTCCTGCCATCGATCCCTGGCCCACATCCTTCCCCTGGCCTAGAATAATAATGATGATGATGATGATGATAATAATAATAATAATAATAATAATAATAGTAATAATAATAATAATAGCATTTATTAAGCGCTTACTATGTGCAAAGCACTGTTCTAAGCGCTGGGGAGGTTACAAGGTGATCAGGTTTTCCCACGGGGGGCTCACAGTTTTAACCCCCATTTTACAGATGAGGTAACTGAGGCGCAGAGAAGTTAAGTGACTTGCCCAAAGTCACACAGCTGACAAGAGGTGGAGCCAGGATTTGAATCCATGGCCTCTGACTCCAAAGCCCATGCTCTTTACACTGAGCCATGCTGGAATGCCCTCCATCCACACATCCGCCAAGCTAGCTCTCTTCCTCCCTTCAAATCCTTACTGAGAGCTCACCTCCTCCAGGATGCCTTCCCAGACTGAGCCCCCGTTTTCCTCTCCACCCCATCCCTCCGTGTCCTACCTCCTTTCCCTCCCCACGGCACTTGTATATATTTGTACAGATTTATTACTCCATTTATTTTATTTGTACATATTTACTATTCTATTTGTTTTGTTAATGATGTGCATATAGCTATATAATTCCATTTGTTCTGACAATTTTGACACCTGTCTACATGTTTTATTTTGTTGTCTGTCTCCCCCTTCTAGACTCTGAGCCCGTTGTTGGATAGGGACTGTCTCTACATGTTGTCAACTTGTACTTCCCAAGTGCTTAGTACCGAGCTCTGCACAGAGTAATTGCTCAATAAATACGATTGAATGAATGAATGAAGGAGAAACAGGCGAGAAAGAAGTACGTGGAAAGACAAGATTACAGCATGTAATGATGGTGATACAAATGAGCAGTTTCCCCTGACAAATCCAGTCTTAGACGTGACAAATAATGATTTCGGTAGCTTCAGAAATCAGGAAAATCCCGGAAAGTTGAACTCAATTCCATGGCTGACAACTTCTTCAGGACAGCAAGATTGGAAAAAGGAGGAGGATTTTAGCATATAAGAAAGCAGATTGGGATTTGAGAATGGCAAGCATGTTTAGAAAAACAAACGTGTCAAAAAGATGATGGACATTTTAAGCTCTACTTAAAAATTATGGGTTCTTTTCAACACTGCTTAAGAGGAGTCGTGACATGTCAGAGCCCTGTATTGAGGGAACCTTAAAGTCCAGCCCAAAAAGGTGTGCAGGTGCAAACAACAGCTGGATACCCCCAACAACTCAAAATCCATCAGACCCCTTCCCTTCCCGCAGTGTCTATGTTCAAAGCCATGAACGGAAATAAAAATTTTTATTTTAAAACTAATTATCAAAATTTCATTAGCAAACCAGACAAGTGACATTTGTTGCATTCTTGAATAATGACTCCATCCTATCTGATTGTAACTTCCCAATTCAGACTTCCACCAGGAATCAACCCCTCCATCACAAAATCATAAAAGTTTACAGGCAGAAGAGCTACTGAAAATGATTTCACATCCATCTCAACCCACATCCAACCTTACAGATGCCCAAAGTGAAAGGTAGTTTTACCTGGAAAACATCGGCCCCATTCCCACTGACACAGATGAGTCCAGATAAGCCTAGAGCTCTCAGAAACTGTCTCTTTGAAGATGTCTGAGGAGGTCATTCCTGGGTCAAAACATTTGGAGTGAGGATTGGAGCATAGAACCCACATGACAAGTAACACATCTTGTCATGGCATATTTGTTCCAAATCCATTCAAACACTGGCAACCGTTAAGCCAAAGGAGTTTCACTTGGAACCATCAGTTGCATTAGGATTCACCATTCCAAGGAAAGGTTTCAAAGCCATAGTCTTTTTACCAGTTCAGGAAACCATTATTTGTGTTTAATTTTTAATCCATTAAAAGACAGTTTCTTTTTAATGGTAAAGTTACTGGTGGAAAGAAACACGCAGAAGCACCAAAAGGGTCCCTTCTCCAACCCATTCCTCACTCTGTTCCCTACCTGAAGCTCCTTCCCCTGTAAAATATGCCAAGATACACCTCTTCTCATCTTCAAAATATTCCTAATAACTCCCCAGGAATCACTTTTCGGCTCCATAACTTTCCCATGACATTTTTCACCTTTGCTGTCCTCAGAGTGTAGATCAAGTGGTTAAACAAGGGAATAACGATCATATAAAAGAATGAAACGAATTTATCCACAGAGAAGGTGGTCTGAGGCCAGGTGTATATGAATATACAGGGACCAAAGAATAAGGTGACCACCAGAATGTGGGAGCTACAGGTGGACAGGGCTTTATGTCTCCCTTCAGACCCTTTAGACCTTAGAGAGTTCAGAATGACCATGTAGGATATCATAAGCCCTACAAAACTCGAGGTACAGATGGCCCCACTATTGGAAACGAACAGCAGATTCACCAAGTGAGTGCCAGAGCAGGCGAGTTTCATCAGGGGTTGCACATCACAGAAATAATGATCAATAACATTGGGACCATAGAATGGTAGGCTCAGGGTGAGGAGAAGCTGGGCAGAAGAATGCAAGAAAGACCTATCCAGGATAAGTCCACCCGGACCCCACACAAACGTTGATTCATGATGGTGGTGTAGAGGAGAGGCTTGCAGATAGCCATGTAGTGGTCGTAGACCATCAGAATGAGGACCAGGATTTCCATGCAGCCGAAGAAATGAGCTGCAAAGAGTTGTGTCAAGCAGCCCCCAAAAGTGATGGTCTTCTTGTCTGAGAGAAAGTCTACAATCAGTTTGGGGGCTGTGGTAGAGGAGACTAACCTTGGACTCTGTCCTCACCAGTCTCCATGCACAAGGAACTGATCCAAGGAACATCCAGCAGTTGGACAAATAAAAATTCAGAATGGTTTCCCAATTATCAGTGTGAAATAATAGAGAAAAGAAAAGAAAATTTCTGCTCTGAGAAGCAGCGTGGCCTAGAGAAAAGAGCTTGGGCCTCAGTACCAAAAGGGACCAGGGTTTTAATTTTGACTCCACTAATTACTTGCTCTGTGACCTAGGGCAAGTCTCATAACTTCTCCGTACCTAAGATTCAATCAGTCAACTTTATTCATTTATTCATTCAATCATATTTATTGAGCGCTTATTGTGTGCAGAGCACTGTACTAAGCACTTGGAAAATATAAATGATCAATAAAGTACATTATAGCAAGCAATGTAGTAAGTATTAAGCATTTGGGAGAGTACATACAACAGAACTAGCTGAAACGTTCTCTGTCCATAACAAGCTCATCTATAAAATGGGGATTCAATGCCTGTTCTCCCTCCAAGAAGACTATCTGAGCCTCACGTGGGATTGGTACTGCGTCTGATGATTATTTCCCGTCTATCCTAGTGCTTAATACAGTGCTTGGCACATAGAAAGTACTTAACAAATACCGCAGTTATTCTTGTTATTGGTGTTATTCAGTTATTGGTGGCGGTGGCAGAAAGCCCTCACAATAACTAGTTCTCTGCCATCTTTCTCAAACACAATCCTCCACACTGTACATTTAAAAGCAAAAGTCTGTTCTTTGTATTCCAACGGATATTTAAAAGCCATTCCTTGAATGTTCATAAATGTGTGTGTCTCTCTGTCAGCTTCTAGGGGCTAGAGATTTCCCCAGGAAAAAGAGATTGCCAAAGTCTAATAATTTTATTTTCATTTGGTCAAATTCTCTGGGTCCGATTATCAAAGAGGTTGATGGAACGAACAGAAGAGGGTGCAGCTATGTTTTCCAATTCTTTTCTTGGAGCTTCAAAGAGAAAATAAGAGCATGAAATGTCAAAGACAAACCTAAGAGAAAGAGAAAGAGCAGTTTTCTCCAAAGTCCTCACAGTAGCTAACTCCCCTGTTTTCCTTAATGCCCATGTCCCATCCTCAATCTCTGTATTCCATCCACCTTTGCATTTCCTGAATAATTATAGCCATTCATCAAAAACTTAGGAACTCAGAGGTCTCCTTGTGAATTTCCAAAGAATTTAGATGGGAGACTGGCCAAAACAGCAAAAGGGGATATGTAACTGCCAGCCTGGGCTGAATTGGGTTCAGCAGTAATCAGTCTATCGGTGACATTTATTGAGCACTTATTCTAAGCACTGTTCTAAGAGCTTGATAGAGTACAATATAATTAGCAGAAATATTCTCTGCCCATAATGAACTTACAGTCTAGAGGGAGAGACAAGGACCCCAACATCTCGGGCCCCTGAAATTGTTTCTCTTTCAACAATTTTTGTCATGGAATAAGTTGCTTTCTTCAAAGATGCTCATCAAAATATTTAAAGTGTTTTTAAATCAAATCACATTACTTTAAAAAAACCCCATAAACTTTGCCACATTAGATTTCAGATGTAAAATTACTTGATAGCTTTCTTTAAATTATTCCCCAAAGGTCCCTACATCTTTTTCCTGCTTTAATCCAGGCCTCAATCAATCAATCAATCAATCAATCAATCATATTTATTGAGCACTTACTGTGTGCAGAGCACTGTACTAAGCGCTTGGGAAGTACAAGTTGGCAACATATAGAGACAGTCCCTACCCAACAGTGGGCTCACAGTCTAAAAGGGGGAGACAGAGAACAAAACCAAACATACTAACAACATAAAATAAATAGAATAGATATGTACAAGTAAAATAAATAAATAAATAAATAGAGTAACAAATATGTACAGACATATATCTGTATACATATATATAGGTGCTGTGGGGAAGGGAAGGAGGTAAGATGGGGGGATAGAGAGGGGGGAGAGGGGGAGAGGAAGGAAGGGGCTCAGTCTGGGAAGGCCTCCTGGAAGAGGTGAGCTCTCAGTAGGGCCTTGAAGGGAGGAAGAGAGCTAGCTTGGCGGATGGGCAGAGGGAGGGCATTCCAGGCCCGGGGGATAATGTGGGCCGGGGGTCGATGGTGGAACAGGCGAGAACGAGGCATGATGAGGAGATTAGTGGCAGAGGAGCGGAGGGTGCGGGGTGGGCCATAGAAGGAGAGAAGGGAAGTGAGGTAGGAGGAGGCGAGATGATGGACAGCCTTGAAGCCGAGGGTGAGGAGTTTCTCTAAAGCAAACACATGTACACACGACAGTTACAGGCAAATCAATTTGTGAAAAAAACCAGTTTTACATTGAAGAGGATGACTGCATTCCAGGGGCTTTTAATTTGAACTATGTCCATCTCAGTCCCCACAAACTTAAGTAAGCTGAGTGTCCATGTATGTGACCAGTCCTCCCAAACTTCCTAAATTCAAAGCAAATCACAGCCCTTCTGGCCATCAGAAATTTCAAGATTCTCCACGCGCATCAGGCAGAAACTCCTCACTCTCGGCTTCAAGGCTCTCCATCACCTCGCCCCCTCCTACCTCACCTACCTTCTTTCCTTTTACAGCCCAGCCCGTACCCTCTGCTCCTGTGCTGCTGACCTCCTCACTGTGCCTCATTCTTGCCTGTCCCGCCGTCGACCCTCGGCCCACGTCTTCCCACTGGCCTGGAATGCCCTCCCCCGGCACATCCACCAAGCTAGCTCTCTTCCTCCCTTCAAAGCCCTACCGAGAGCTCAACTCCTCCAGGAGGCCTTCCCAGACTGAGTCCCCTCCTCTCCCCCTCCCCATACATCCCGCCCTACCTCCTTCCCCTCCCCACAGCACCTGTATATATGTTTGTACAGATTTATTACTCTATTCATTTTACTTGTGCATATTTACTATTCTATTTATTTTGTTAATGATGTGCATCTAGCTTTACTGCTATTTATTCTGATGACTGGGCACCTGTCCACATGTTTTGTTTTGTTGTCTGTCTCCGCCTTCTAGACTGTGAGCCTGTTGTTGGGTAGGGACCGTCTCTATGTTGCCACCTTGCATTTCTCAAGCGCTTAGTACAGTGCTCTGCACACAGTAAGTGCTCAATAAATATGAATGAATGAATGTTTAAGCACAGGTTAAGGGGGACTTGAGCACACTTTTGTTACCTGAAACTGCTCAGTCAATCATTGACATTTATTGAACACTTAGTGTAGAGCACTGTATTAAGCCCTTAAAAACTGTACTAAGCATTCACACCACTGCTATGGCCTGAAGCTCCTTCCCCTATGAAATGTACCAGACACAGCTCTCCACCAATCCCTCCTTTATTTCATCTTCTCCAGGAATCCTATAGCAGGTAAGGCTCCTGTCCGAGTTCTTCCATCTCAAAGCTTCTTCCTGAAAGCTTACTGTATACAGAACACTACTAAGCACTTGGGAGAACACAGGTCAACTACACTTAATGCCTATATCAATATATAGATTGGTAATATACATTGATCTATACGCACTGTTTATTCAACTACATATTAATCTCTCATCTTATTGAGAGATAAGAACCAATTGCATCCTGGTTCTTCTTTCCGTGCTCACTATTGGAAAATATCTGTGTCCTCCTGATTCCCCCATTACATGTATAAGCTCCTTGGGTCAAGGAACGTTTGACCTGTTGTATAGTATTCTGCACATAGTAGGATCTCAATAAATACTATTGACTGATTGATTGAATGACTGATTGGGCCTCCCAATTCCCCAAAGAGCTATAGCTGTAGTTTAGTTAATAATGGATACCTACAAAAATGCTGAGTTTATAGAAACTCAAACTGATTAACAGGAGGTTCACCAGAGCTGATGAAAAACATGCTTCTGATAAGTCACAACTTGGCCTCTGAAGTGGGTGTGTGGGGAGAGAGAGAGAAACTCTCCACACTCAAATAGAAACACATTACCAAGAGCTTTAAAGCACTCATTCACCTGGCCCTCTCCTACCTCACGTCATTATTCTTCTACTACATCCCAGCCCACACACTTAGCCCCTCTAATGCCAACCTACTCACTGTATTTTGATCTCATGTATCTCATGTCCGACCTCTCGCCTAAATTCTGCCTCTGGCCTGGAACGCCCTCTCTCTTAATATCTGACAGACAATTATACTCCCAAACTTAAACCCTTATTGTAGGCACATCTCTTCCAAGAGGCCTTCCCTGACTAAGCCCTCCTGTCCTCTCTCCCACTCAGTTCTGGGTCGCCTCGACTTGCTCCTTTATCCATCCCTGCTTCCCAACCCCACAACACTTATGCACTTATCTGTAATTTTGTTTATATTAATGACTGCCTTCCCCTCTAGACTGTGAGCTCATTGTAGGTAGGTAATGTGTCTATTTAATTGTTGCATTTTACTGTCCTGTGTGCTTAGTGTTCTGTGTTCTACACACATTAAGTGCTTAATAAAAATGATTGATGGACTGATTCAGAGGGGAGAGAGGCACACACAGATGAATTTCTCCCAAGGGCCTTGATAAAGGCCCAGATTCTTGGAGCTCAAGATGAAGATGGGCCTTTGATGGGTTCTGAAGAGAGACTCTCAGATCTTGGGTAAGACACACATTCATTCATTCATTCATCCATTCAATCGTATTTATTGAGTGCTTACTATGTGCAGAGTACTGTACTAAGCACTTGGAAAGTACAGATGTCCTGACCATAAGCACCAGTGCTAAATCAAGGTCCAGACTCAACTTGGGATCCAGTGTCGACCTTCCTGAGCCTCGGGAAAATAGCTCTCACCTCCCAGACTGGAGACGTCACAGTGGTGGCCCTGGACTAATTTCTTCCTACAGACTACTGACCCATTCCCCACAACTAATGTGCCCTTTACTCACCCTGCCCCCACGGTCTTCTTCTCTACTCTTCCCTCTGAGATTTTTTTAAATTGTATTTCTTAAGTGCTTATTAAGTGCCAGGTACTATATTAATTGCTGGGGTAGATACAAGATAATCAGGTTGGACACTGTCCATGCCCCATGTAGAGCTCATAGTCTAAGTCCTTGCAACTGAGGTACAGAGAGGTTAGGTGACTTCCCCAAGGTCACACAGTAGACAAGTGGCAGATCCAGGATTAGAATGTGGATTATCTGACTCCCAAGCCCATGCTTTTTCGAATAGGCCACCCCGCTTCTCCAAGTTTTATCAGCAACTTCAAACTCCTTCTTCCTTCACCAGAGATTGGGAACACATCTCTCTCTCTGGTTGGTCCCTTCACTTGTGGCAAGCCTGAGATAAACTTACTCTACAGGTTCTCCATGGAAGAGTGGATCAAGACCAGAACAAGCATACCATGCATCCCACCGTGGAGGAAAACATCTCCCTCTCAGCAGAACGCCTCCCATTGGCTGAGATACTCCCTCTTCCGTGTCAGCACTTATCTTTCTAACAAGCTTTGCTTTTTCTGTCTTGAAATTATTAAAGAAGATGGAGAAATTCAGCCTTACTTTGGCGACCATCTTGCAAAAATCAACTTGTCTGGTCATTTTATTTCAGGCCCGGTAGAGCTACACTCATTCATTGTTCGTTTAGTCACAACCCGAAGGAGTCTTGGTAACACTCTGCTCTCCCGTGCTTCTAGCATCCAAATCCTGTGGGCCAACTCAAATACTCCAAAGCCCACCAAACCCCCAAGCCATGACACAGTTCTTTGACTGTCTTAGTTCTGCTGAGCTGCCTAATTCCTAATGTGAGCAAGCATCCTGCTAAATCTTCAAGCTGCTCACCCAAGTCCATGGTTCCCACAATAGCATGAAATTAGGATTCAATAATGGGACCTACAATATGACTTTGACTGTGAGAACCATGTGGTTCACAGACAGATTCTAACTGGATTATCTTGCATCTACTCCAGTGCTTTGTACAGTGTTTGGCATTAACAAATTAACAAATTTAACATTAACAAATACTATATTTTTTATTATTATTACTGTTGTTGTTTTAATAGAATCCACACCTTGAAAACAATATTCCAAGTAGTGGAGAAGAAGAAGTGAACAGCCCAGTCCTTGCCTTTTCCCCTACCTGGAAATGTCTATAGGTCAATGCCAAGGTCTCAATGTATCTGAGCTTACTATGGTTATGGTTATGGTTAGCCTTAACAATCCACATTATTCTCCTCCATCCCAGTCCCCTCTCATATCCCCAGGCCAAATGAAGGATTTTGAATTAACTAGAGGAGCCAAGTTCTTGGAAGTCCTTGCACATAGTAAGTGCTTAATATATGCCATAAAAATATGATTGAGTGACTGACTGACTAAAGTCACATCTTCTTGAAGAGACCTTCCAAAACTAAACCCTAAACTTTCCCTATCAATCCTTACCTCTGTATCATTTATGAACTTGGCTGTGTAGCCCTTAAACAATTTGATACTCACCCTAACCCCGCAGTACTTATGTAAATGCTCTTATACTCTATAATTTCTCCTTTCTGTAATTTTCCCTAATGTATCACTCCCTACCTAGACTATAGGCTCCTTGTTGGCAGGGATAATGTTTACCACCTTTTTCATGGTATGAGTGCTTATTATGTGCCAGGCACTGGAGTAGACACAATCTAATCAGGTTGGACACAGCCCATGTCCCACATGGGGTTTACAATCTTAATCCCCAGTTGACAGATGAGGAAACTGAGGCCCAGAGAACTGAAGTGACTTGCCCAAAGTCACAGAGCAGACAAGTGACAGAGACAGTATTAAGAACCCAGGTCCTTCTGGCTCCCAGGTCATCCATATTCTCTCCACTAGGCTATGCTGTTTCTCTGTTGTTCAGTACAATTCTATGTATTGAACTTTCCCAGAGCACTTAAGCTCACTGTGGACAGGGAATGCGGCTGTGCATTGTTGTATTGTACTCTTCCATGCACATAGTAAAGTGCTCTGCACACAGTAAGTACTTGATTGAGGCCTTCCCAGACTGAGCCCCCTCCTTCCTCTCTCCCTCCTCCCCTTCCCCATCCCCCCCACCTTACCTCTTTCCCCTCCCCTTATTTTACTTGTACATATTTATTCTATTCATTTTATTTTGTTAATATGTTTTATTTTGTTGTCTTTCTCCCCCTTCTAGACTGTGAGCCCGCTGTTGGGTAGGGGCCGTCTATATATGTTGCCAACTTGTACTTCCCCAGCGCTTAGTACAGTGCTCTGCACACAGTAAGCGCTCAATAAATACGATTGAATGAATGAATGATAAACAGGATTGACTGACTGATTTGACTCTGTGTACAGTGTGTCCAATAAATACCATTGATAGATTGATGACTGATAGAATCAATCAGCTAAAGCTTCCTAATAGAGATAGCCAGTGATTGGTGGCTCAAAAGTGAGGTAGAATTTGCAATGTGTGATTGCTCTAAACCTAAAACGCTGTTCGGGTTCATGCTCTCACCCAAGAAGCTCAGTGCTCAGAGTTTCAAGACCTAGGTTGAGGGCCTCTGAGAGAAGGGGAAAATCTAATGCAGTCGGGCTGCAACTTTGAGAAAAGATACTTCTGTGAGAAATCAATCAATCAATCAATCATAATTACAGAGTGTTTACTATGCACAGAACACTGTACTAAGCGCTTGGGATAGTTCATTATAACAGAGTTAATAGCCACATTCCCTGCCCACGGCAAGCTTACAGTCCAGAAGGAAAAAAGGTCAAGCCCATTCTGAGGTAATTGCTCTCCCTCCTAATTTAGACTGTAAGCCCCATGTGGGACAGGGACTATGTCCGACCCAATTATTAACTTGTATCTACCCAGTGCTTAGAGCTGTACTTGACACATAGTGCTCAACAAATACAAAAATAAAAATACTATAATGAGATTTCCTCTACTGAGGCACCTTCATTTGGATTGGTTAGTAATTTAGTAATTTCCCCTCTAGCCAAACACAGTCCTGACTGAAGAAGGGAAGCAAGCAGTTATAAGGAGAAATACCACAAAGATGATCCAAAGCCCTACCCACAGGCAGCTTTTAT
Source organism: Tachyglossus aculeatus (assembly GCF_015852505.1). Taxonomy (NCBI): domain Eukaryota; kingdom Metazoa; phylum Chordata; class Mammalia; order Monotremata; family Tachyglossidae; genus Tachyglossus; species Tachyglossus aculeatus. Next base: position 2,583,110 of record NW_024044840.1, on the reverse strand, counting down.
TATGCTGTTGAATGAACAAAAATGAACATAGAATAGGACATGTCTGAAATAGGCTTTTCTTCTTATCATGCCTTGTCTTTGGCCAGTGGTTGAACTGGATTCTAGGTGGTTACTCAGTGGATGTTGGATCAAGCTGTTCAAGTAGTAACAGTATTTATTAGGCTATTAGTGTGTGCAGAGCACTATTCTAAATAAATAAAATCCAGAAACAGCAAAGAGAAGGATGTCTGAAAAACTCACAAAAGAAAGGAGAAATCAGAATAATGAGGTTCAAGTAAATCAAAATGTTTTGAAAATTATTTCAAATTTTCAAAGCAAATTAAAATATTTTGAAAATATTCATAATGTATCTCGATGATAATGTGCATCAGAATAGTAGTCATTCTATTCCAGCTGAACACCTGGTTTTTATCTAAGTTCTGGCTTAATCAAATTATTCTGAATACAATTCATTAAGAACAGATGAGAACAGCTTCCAAACACTGAAATCTTGTCCAATTAATTTCTGTTCTCTCCAGGTTATTATATCCCAACTACCATTTTAGCACTTCTGAGTCATAATGTAGGAGACCATCAGTAGGCATAAGTTCACAATACAAATCATCAGCAATGACCAAAAGCCCAGAGATATGCTGAAGAGTATAAGTAAGTGTCAGCAAGGAACACAAGTTCCTCATAAAATGGTTAATCACACTGGGGCCACTTGTGTAACTCACAACTTCCAGAGCATTTCTGGATATATATCTTCCATTCCCATTTATGAGCACTAACTCATAAAAATGCCCACTTTTCCTTCTTCCTGCTACGTTAAATTTTTTTTAGTGTCAGTCTCCCCAACAAAGTCATAAGCTCTTTGAGTCCAGGGATCGTATCTACAAAATCTATCGTATGACCTAATGCTTGATATAGTCTCAGTAAAGAGAAGTGCTTGAACCGGGATTTTTTAATACAAGAAAGCATTAAGCATGTTTGAAGGCAGAAAGGAAAAGCAACCAGAGAGAAAGAGACTGAAGCGGATTGTAAAGGTAAGAAGAAGTATTAGAACAGGTATTTTTTATTAGAAGATTAAGGGTTATTAGGCTAACCGAAGACTGTTTGCTCCTTGTGTGCAGAGAATGTGTCTACCAACTCTATTGTTTTGTACTCTCCCAAGCACTGATTACAGAGCTCTGCACACAGTAAATGCTCAATGAATATAATTGGTTGATTGATTGAATTGAGTCTGAGGCACAGTGAGATGGGGTGGATTCTGAAAAGAAGTAGAGACTTCCTCCTGAAAGATGACCACGGGGGATTAGAGAGTGAATGTTGGCGTAAGAGAGCATTGAGTTAAGTGGCACTGTATGAACCACTCACATTGTTAATAGTAATGATAGAAATAATAATAATAATAATAAATTGTTTAGCACTTACTAGGTGCCAAGCAGTGTATTAAGCACCCACATAGAATCTTCAGTCTGACACAGTCCCTGTCCAAGGGAATAGGATTTAATCCCCATTTTACAGATGAGGAAACTAAATCACAGTTTAAGTGATATTTAAGTGACTTGTTCATGGTGTGTTATTTATTTATGTATTCATTTATTATTATTATGGTATTTGTTAAGTGCTTACTATGTACCAGGCACTATTTCGAGTATTGGGATAGTTACAAGTTAATCAGGTTGAACAGAGTCCCAGTCCCACATTGGGCTCACAGTCTAAGTAGAAGGGAGTACAGCTCTTAAATCCCTATTTTACAGCTGAAGAGACTAAGGCACAGGGAAGTTGTCACTTGCCCAAGGTGACACCCCCGAAAACTGGCAGATCCAAGTTTAAAACCCTGGACCACTAACTTCCAGGCAGGTGCTCTTTCTACTAGGCCACACTCCTTCCTCTGTAATTTCTTTGCATGGCTCTTTGTCCTGAGATCTCAAAACTGAGGCTTGTCTATCATTCTCAAAAGGAGACTTCATCACCATTCTTCAGCAAGAAATGGAGCTAGCCTGCTAATTAAATCATTCTTCTAAACTTCTGGATGAAAATTATCAATTTTCCTCAATATATTAGCAGAAATCTTCTGCAGTATCCGTTTCCATACCTCAAAATAAGAGACTTTATTTCAAACCCATTTCCCTTTCAGCAAAAACCATTGTTCTTCTCCACAACTTCTTAATTTCATCTTTGACCTCCATATTTCTAAAAGTGTAGATCAAGGGGTTTAACAGGGGTGTTAAAATGGTGTAAAATAGCACCACCATTTTATCGAAGGAGAAGGTGGCCGGTGGCCGTGTGTATATAAAAATACAGGGGACGAAGAAGCAGATGACAACAGCAATATGGGCACCACAGGTGGAGAGAGCTTTGCGCCTCCCTTTAGATCTGTGAGACTTCAGGGAGCATAAGATGACACTGTAGGAGACGATCAGCAGCGAAAAGGTCACATTACAAATCATCCCGCTGTTGGCAATGACCAAAAGTCCTGGGATGCGTGTCTCGGTGCAGGCAAGCTTTAAGAGGGGATACAAGTCACATATGAAATGGTCGATCACGTTGGGGCCACAGAAAGGTAACCGGGACATGAAGAGGAGCTGAATCGTCGAGTGCAGAAATCCCCCGGCCCAGGCCAGCCCCACCAACCGGCCACAGGTCTGCCGGCTCATGATGGTCACATACTGCAGGGGCTTACAGATGGCCACGTAGTGGTCATAAGCCATCACCGTGAGCACAATCATCTCCACTCCGGCAAAGAAATGTTCAGCAAAGAGTTGGATCATGCAGCCTTCATAGGAGATGGTTTTCCTCTCCTGGAGGGAGTCTAGGATCATTTTGGGGGCAATGACCGAGGAGAAGCAGGTGTCTAAAAGGAAAGGAAGGCCAGGAAGTAATACATAGGAGAGCCCAGAAGGCTGTGGCTGGTGGTGATGGTGGTCACGATGAGCATATTCCCTCCCACAGTCACAAGGTACACAAACAGAAACACCGCAAATAGGATTTTCTGCATGTCTGGCTTCTGAGACAGTCCCAGGAGGATGAATTCAGTCACGTTGTTTCTACTGCCCCATGATTTCTGTCTAGGATGGTGAACCCACAAAGGAGAGTCAGAGCCCTGCAAGCAACAGAGAGTACAAGCATACATCCAGATGGTAGTGCAGCTCAAACCCCAAGGTTACAGAACTAGTCACGTCCTGAAGTTCATTTTAATAAGAATATTTATTCTCCCATTTCTTTGGGAGCAATAGGCAATGATTTCCTAGAACAGCCAAAAGGAGGTTTTTCTGTAGAAAATTCATTTTTTTGGCAGAATTCTTCATGAGAGAAACTATAAATTGGATGCTAAATTCGCATCAGCAGGCAAGCAAAGCAACCACTCACCTCATGAACCCTCACCTCACTTCAGGTTCCTGGTAGCAACAAGTCTGCTGCTTGCTACCCTGTTCCTCCCCCTGATTGCCATGTTGATAGGAGGCAGCACTCCCACCCACATACAAGCTGGGGCAAATTGAAATGGGTAATGCCCAGGATCCAGCCAGGCTCAGTCAGGAGGGCTGCACTGGGCCTCAATCTCCTAGAAAAATGATCTGGATTCTTCAGCTTCAGGTCCCTTTAACTTTCTACAGGCTAACTGCAACAAAAGCTAACAAATCAGCATTAAAAAATAGGGTACTAGCTAGTCTGCCCCTAAAATACTAGCATGATATAAATGGGAGCTGCACTTTGAATGGAATAGACACAGATGGATTCTTGTATTAATTTCAACCTGATATTTGATATGCCCCTTGAACTCTCAAGTTTTGATTGCAAGGTTAGTTTATACACCTACAATACATGCACTAGCACACACACACACTACACCATTCCTTCTTTCTCACCCTGCCTATCTCCTTCCACTCCCTCCCTCTTTGTCTCTATATCTTATTGATTTATGTCTCCATTTTCCCCCTCTTCCTTGAACTCTGGATGAGATACACAGTGAGAGAAGAGGACTTTAACAAGCACATTGTATGAGGGAGAGTTGCTCCTGACTCCCCCTCATTTTATGTCAACAACATCAAGTCACCCTCTCTAGACTGTAAGCTACATTTGGGGCTGGGAATGGTCTATTATTGTTGCAATGAACTTTTCCAGTCACTTAGTACAGTGTTTTGCACACATTAAGTACCTCAGATATATATGATCGAATTGACTTGAACTGAACAGAATCAGTAGATCCTTTTTGCTAAACTTACCCTGCACAGCTTAGCTTGGAGGATAAAGGAATTCAGGGAAAACCTTCAAATTTACTGGAGGGTTGAGGTATGGAAGAGGATGTCTGGGAGAAGCAAAAGAGAGGGATTCTGGGGCCTACGAAGCCAGGGATAAGAACAAAATATTGACTCTGCTCCAGGCCCCCATTTAGGGACAAAACTTCTGTTTCCATCTATCTCCATGGGAGTCAGCCTCTTAACATTTCTCTAAGGGTTAAAAAACCCATCCTAGTGTCTGTCAAACTGAAAACAAAAACCTACACCCCTTTACTTGCTGTTCAGGGGTTTTGTTTGAATTGTAAAATGAAATGTTACAGCAATTATTTGAATGAAAATTCTTAGGCATTCTGGAATTTTCGGCAGAAAAATTTGGGCTTCCTCACAAAGAAGTGTCAAAGTGGACCTGGGAATCGATTACAGTTTTTAATCCAACTATAGAATTTTACAGAAAGCTTAATAATGGATTCCCCACAAACAAATGATTTAGAGTGAACTAGCAAGTTAAAACAATTAACTTGTTTTACTTAACAAGATTAGCTACCTCCAGCCAACAGGCAGCAAACAAATTTCAATAAGATCTGCTTTTATATTCTTCATGTATCTACCAGGCAATACATTAGTCTAAATACAATATCAGAGGTCTTGTTCTTTTTTTCTCCTTAAATAATTCCCCAGATAATTTTAAGGAATTCAACCGCAGAAGATAGTTTTTCCACTGATGATGAAAATGTTCATATTCCAACTGTTCACATCATCATTATCATCATCACTACTATTATGGACAGAATTAATGTTGTAGGTATTAAATGCGACATGCTGGAATTCCATAAATGAACTTGGTGCTTAAATGCTTATTTACATTTGAAAAAAATTGAGTTTATCTCTGTGGATCATCAACCCTGAATCTTAGATCTGGTGACTCTCTCAATTCCTTACACGTTTACTATTTCTACCTCAAATATTCCATTTTCTCTAATCTGAACAGAATGTATTAAAACAGTGTCCACTTCCCCCTGAAAACAGTTCATAAATTTGAGACTATAAATACCTGAAATCAAGTTTGGACTTTTGCCCAAGCAAGGGGATACAAAGAGTTGAGTCATGGCATCACTGTCATCATCATCATCATTGTCAGCAGGGGAAGTGGCATGATGTAGGGGATAGAGCACAGGCCTGGGAGTCACAAGGCCATGGGTTCTAATCCTGGCTCCACCACTTGTCTGCTGTGTGGTCTTGGGTAAGTCACTTCACTTCTCTAGGCCTCAGTTACCCCAGCTGTAAAATGGGGATTAAGACTATGAGCCTCAGAAGAGACAAGGACTGCGTACAACCTGATTTGCTTGTATCCACCCCAGTACTTA